>NC_081431.1:23772474-23899974 GCF_949786415.1 Peromyscus eremicus | reverse complement strand
ACCAAGTAAACACAGAGACTTATATTGGTTACAAAGTGTATGGCTGTGGCAGGCTTCTTGCTAACTGTTCTTACAGCTTAAATTAATCCATTTCCATTAATCTATACCTTGCCACATGGCTCGTGGCTTACCGGCATCTTCACATGCTGTTTCTCATCGTGGCGGCTGGCAGTGTCTCTCTCTCTCAGCCTTCCTCTTCCCAGCTTTATTCTCCTCCTTGTCCCGCCTACACTTCCTGCCTAGCCAATGGCCAATCAAGTGTTTTATTTATTGACTAATTAGCAACACATTTGCCATACAGAACATCCCACAGCAGTTGTTATTGTTTTGTTTTGATTTTTTTTCTTGTTTTGTTTTGTTTTCTTTTAAGATAAAGGCTCTTCTGCATGGAGAGGAAAGAATCCGGGCACGATCATTGTCCTAGGAAAGCAAAACCGAAGTCCAACACTGTCACAAGCCCAGTGTCTGACCTCTCCTGTTCACTGGCTCTATTGTGGGTCCAGAGCGGGTGGACAGTCACCCTCCCTCAGCTCTGCCGTTCACAGCACCTGCAGCTGCTCTCCCAGGCCTAGATGGGCTCCACTCTGATCCCCTTTGGTGGTTGTCCCAGGGTTCCCGCATCTCCAAGACCCACGCCTTCTCCGGTGACAGCATCTGCTGGGCTCTCTTCGGGGACTCTCTGAGCATGTCATGTGGAAATGCCAAGCCTCGGCTGTTCCCCACGATCCACCCCTTCCGGTCCCAGTGGGGTTCACCCGAGGCTGCACCTTTGCTCATGTCCCCTCTCAGCCTCTCTCTGGGGACTGCAGACCAACCACCCATCTCCAAGCCTTTGCTGCTCTCTGGAATCCATCCTTCCACACCTTCAATGCCATCCCCACATAGGCGAGTCCTACACGTTTTCAAAATGGCCGGCTGGCATGGGGTTCAGCCTCTGCATGCTGACCTTCAGGAAGCCACCAACCCCGGGGTGTGGGGGTGGGTAGGGAGGTTTCACCTCTGCGCAGCTGCTGACTTCTTAATCAGCGCTGGCTTCTCAGCTCCAGTGGAGCAGCATCAAGGATTGTCCCCGCACAGCCAAGGTTTCACCTTGCTGGGTCCGGTCTCTTGGTCATAAACCACAGATGATTCTTCAGCCCTGGGCTCAGCAGGACCACACCTTCTTTATTCCAAACACAAAAAAGGGCCCCAATGGAGTTCTTCCAGGGACTTCCCATGTGCCCGCTGAAACTTCAGGTGCAGGGCCTCCGTAGTCGTCAGCATCCAGAGGAGCACAGCCAGCTTGGAGCAGTCAGGTGCTTTGCCCCCCTGCCCACAGTTCAAAGGCCTTTCACAATCCTCAGGAAGGCCAGGTGATCAGGTCTGTCACAGCAAGACTCCACTCCGGGACCCAGATACCTCCTGAATTAGGGTTTGTATTATGGCGATCAAACACCGTGACCAAAAGCAACTTGGGTGGAGAAGCGTTTGTGTCACCTTAAGGCTCCTAAGTCCCTTCCAGAGGGAAGCCAGGGTAGGATCCCTGAGACAAGAACTGCTGTGGTAGCTGTCTGTGGGAGAATGCTCCCTACTGGCTTGCTCAGCCAGCTGTCCTACACAGCTCAGGATTGCCTGCCCAGGGATGGGACAGCCCCTGGCCACATCTCGCCACACCCTCATCCCGTAGCCGCCCCCTTCCCCGCACCCCTACACCATCCCTACTTCCCCCCGTGGGCTGTCCCACACCCATCACTCATCGCAGGCACACGCTATAGAGACGTTTTCTCACGGTACAGTCCCTCTTCCAAGAGCTGTCACGGTTCCCAAACCCAGCTAGCACAGAGCCAGTCATCCCTGCATCCCTGCAGTTGGCGTTGGATGGCCCCCGTTTAGATGACAGCTAGCGAAGGATTGTCTGGTGTCTTTCGCACCTGCCCCCCGCCGCCGCCGCCAGTCCCCCCAGGCCTTCTCTCCAAGTCACACAGGTGGCCAGGGGGCGGCTGGACAGACCCTTCCCAGATGCCGCTTCACACTGGTGTCCCGGCCCCCGGGACTGGGAGGGCTTCTGGGACAGGGGAGGGCTGGAGTCCCGTGGGGAAAAGGCTCTGTCTGGGCTCCCCCAGGATCTGCTGGCATCTCCCACTGTGCCTGCGATTCCAGTGGAGCTCAATCCAGCCTTCAGCACTCCAGGATCTGACTCTGGGCCTGGGAGTTGCTGGCACGGTCAGGACCGAGGGGACCCACCCGGCGGTGGACCCAGCAGATGGACCGAGGTTCCGCTCCAGTTTTCGAACTCACACGTGCGCCTGCACCTCTTCCCCACACCCATGCGCCCCGGTCCCCAAGGATCGGGAGACTCAGGGGCGTTACAAACGCCAGATTTGGCCTCAGCTCTCCTTAGATGCTCTTGAGGAAACCGGGGATGGGGGAACCGGACTGCTGGCCCCGGCGGCGTGGGCGGCAGTCCTCAGTAAGGTAACCACACCGAATGCTTTTCGCCTTGACCCGGCCGTCTGCCGCGCACTAACACCTCCGCAGGGCAACCCCAGGACACATCGCACGTCCCGCCCCTCTCCATCCCATCCCAACACCACCCTGGAGTTTTTCAAGATATACATAAATATATAACATACGTACTTATGTACACACACACACACACACACACACACAAATACACACACAAGCACACACACACACACACACACACACACACACACAATGAATAAAATGGCTCTACTTATTTGAAGCGGACATTGAGTTGTGAAGATCAGGATAAGGCTCACAGGGAGCCTGTGAGGAGGCAGGTGGGGCAGGTGGGGCAGGTGGGGGAATTCTTCTGGACCTCAGAGCAGGCGGGGGAGGGAGGTGGAGACTCTGTCGGGTCCATGAGTGGCTCAGAAGTGTGTGCTCGAGGGCTGCGTGGTGGGTGGGTGTGCCCGCGTGATGGTGGCGGTGTGTAAGCTGGGCAGGACAAGAAGCAGCAAGGCTGAGCTGTCCAGGCGCAGAGTTGGCGTCTTGTGTGAGAGACGGTGGGCGGCAGTGGGAAGCTAGGCAAAGGGTGGGCTGTGCAGACAGGGAGCGGGCCATGTTGTGGTGGGTGGGGGCGTGAGAGCAGCAGGGGCGAGCAGAGCCGCGATGCCCCTGAACAAAAGGGAGGGGTGTGGTTTGTTGGCGCCAAGGATCCCGCGTGAGGTGGCAAGAGGAGACAGAGGGAGCAGAGGAGTCCAGTGTCCAAAGAGGAAGAAAGGCTTCCCTGACAGGGAATCGAACCCGCGCCGCGGCGGTGAGAGCGCCGAATCCTAACCACTACACCACCAGAGAGCATGATCCACATCTGAAGGTCCGGACACTCGCCTCCCAGAGCCAGGCTGACAGCCAGCCTCTAAGCCAGAATACCCGCCCGCCGTGCGCGAGAGAGGATGGCCCGGCATTACCGGCCTTACCAGTATGCCAGCTGCCTGCTGCACGCTGCCCTCGGGCGATTCGCCGCCAAGTCCGGGGCCTCCTCGAGGATTAGACGCCTGGCCCTGGCGGTTCTCCTCCCGCTAGACACACCCTCAAAACGACTCGGACCCACTGCCTCCTTCCTTCCTTCCATCATTCAGGCGATCGGTCGGTCGCGTGGTCAGGGTAAAAGCTGAGAGACGCCAGACAGGGCCAGCCTTGGCAAAACACCAGCAGCTGCGTTGGCCGGGAATCGAACCCGGGTCAACTGCTTGGAAGGCAGCTATGCTCACCACTATACCACCAACGCCGCACCGGCGGGACGGCACCCACGAGACGCCGGGGACTGACACCCGACAGTGGACAGCGGCGACGGGGACGTCGTCTACCGGCTCCCGCCCTGAGCCCTCCCCACGGGGACCGCCCCGACGTCAAAGCCAACGCCACCGCCCGAGCCACCGCCAACCGGGGCTCCGCCGCTGCGCGCTGTCCCCGCCGTCCCAGCCGCGCCTCCCGCACGCACACGCCGGGCCCTTGTGGGCGCTCTCGCCGCCTGACTGCAGCAGCAACCCGGCGCGCCGCGAGGGCCACGGGGAAGAGCGAGCGTCCGGGACCGCTCGGGGCGGGTCACCACCAAGACTCGCCTGGCGCACCGGGGACTCAGGACACGAGAGTCGCACCGGGGCGGCTCTGACACCCGTCGCCTGGTCGGAAGTGCGACCCGTTCCCTGGCGTCGGAGTGCTGGGCCAGGTGCCAGGTGCCAGGCGAGGGCCCGAGGGTCCGCAGGCGGGTGAGCAGTCCGGGCCGTGGGCAGCCCGATCCCGGCGCTTGGAAGGGGACCAAGGGCCAGAGCAGCCGTGTACGACGGTCTGGCTAAAAAGATGGCACGTCTCCTCGTCGGGGAATCGAACCCCGGTCTCCCGCGTGACAGGCGGGGATACTCACCACTATACTAACGGGGAGGACCGCGACGACGCCCACATCGCCACGCCGGGCCCTCTCCGTCGCTCCAGCCAGGCCCTAAGCTCTCCCTCCCACCAGGGCCGACCCCCGCACCCAACCCCAGAGTCCACGGGACGCCGCCACAACACCCCTCGCACCAGGACCCGAACCCGCAACCTTTGGTGATCACCGCGTCCCCCGCCCCCTGCCCCCGCCCGGGCTGTTGAGCGGGGCTCTCAGAGGTGACAGCTTTCTGCCGCCCTCGCCCACGCCATCAGGAGAGGCTGCACCCACACCTGCGCGGCCCTGCGGCGGCTGGGCTGCTGCCCCAGACGCACCCCCACCGCACCCCGGGGACCTGCAGCGACTTTGGCGCCTAGGAGCGTCTCCACGTCCACGCGGGGACACCGGGCGAGGCCCGCAGCCTCAACACCCGAACTGCCACGTGTCCGGACGCCCCGGCGCGCGCGTGGGCGCCTGCTGCCAGCCAGGCCAGCGACCTCGCGGTCAGACCCGCTGTCAGGATGGCCGAGCTGTCTAAGGCGCTGCGTTCAGGTCGCAGTCTCCCCTGGAGGCGTGGGTTCGAATCCCAATCCTGACAGGCTCATCTTTTGGCCGCTCCACCCCGAGTAATCGCAGCTCGCGCCTCCTTCCACAACCTCTCCAGCGCCGGCGCTCCGGTCGGACCCGCAACCTTCAGGGCCACACCTGTGACTAGAGGAGCGCCCTCCTCTCAGCTGCCACCAACTCCTGTAGGAGAGCGGATGGGGCACGTGCAGGATTAATGGAGGCGGCCGCTGCTGAGCACCCCGGCAGCCCAGCCAGCCAGTCAGCCTGCCCCGTGCCATTCTTTTGCCAACACAGGACTTGGTCCATCCCCACCCGACACTCGTCACTGTTCGCCCAGCCCTCGCGCCCGCCAGCCCTTTCTGGCCCATTCCATTTCCTCCAACTGCCGCGGGAGACACCCACCGCACCCATCTGGGTGGTCTGTGGTCGTCGGGGATTCTCGTGTGCGGAGGTGGCCTTTACCTGCGAATGCCTGCCAGACCCTTGGTGCACACACAGCCACGCGCCCTCCGGTCCATGGGCCAGCAAGGGCAAGGTTGTCGTGCGCCCTGGGCGTCCGTCCGGGAGAGGTGCGCTGAGCCCCAGAGCCTCAGTCTGGACCGGGGACTCTCCTGTCCGTGGCCGTGGCGCTCCCCTGGCCGGTCCATCCAGCCAGGGCCCAGGATCCAGCTGATGCATTGACTGTCGGGGAGCAGAGGCTGTGGCAGCAGTCGGGGGAGAGTGTTGTCCATGGCATGGGTGGTTCAGTGGTAGAATTCTCGCCTGCCACGCGGGAGGCCCGGGTTCGATTCCCGGCCCATGCAGAGGCCAGTCATTTTTGGTCCTCAGCCACACGTCCAGTGTCCAGTCTTTCAGTCCATCCTTGTCCCAGTCCAAGCTGCCCGCGCTGTGCACACAACTCAAGTCCTGGACAGCGCCAGTGCCAGCTGCACTCCAGTGAGCCAGCGCCTACCCACCTACCTGTTCGCTTCTCAACTCAGCCAGCCAGGCCCAACTGCAAAGACACTGCATCCCTCACTCACTTCCTGGGCACTTCAAAGCACCTGCCATACCTAGCCTCTCCTGTGCACACTGGCGCCAGCAGCCAGCACCTCCATGGTTCTTATAACCCGCCCCCGACATCACCCACACCCCACACCTCCATCCTCCCACCCCACAGTACCGGCCCCACACAGCCTGCCTCTCTCACCATGGAGACTTACTTGGTGTTCCTCTCTTCATCGGGGGCCTGAAATGCGTCCTTGATCCTGGACCTCCTTGTGCCTCCTTTGCTGAGGAGGGACGGCCCCGGTAGGGACGAGGGGGCCTTATTTCCCCTAGGGCATTGCCCACAGCAACTCATTTGGACCCTAGAGAGCATCCCAGTTCCCGTGACTCAGCAGGAGGTGTTTTCTCACGCCTTCTTCCACCATGTGGAGGTGGAGAACCCCACCGTTGCCGATTCTCACTCGGCCCAGAGCCCACCCACACCTGTGGCCATCCTCAGGGTCTTTTGCCTAACAGGACACTACTCCCTCTCTGCTGAGATCTCTCTGTTTCTCTATCTCTGTCTGTCTGTCTGTCTGTCTCTCTCTGTTACACACACACACAAACACACACACGCAGAGAGAGAGAGAGAGAGAGAGAGAGAGAGAGAGAGAGAGAGAGAGAGAAGAGAGACAGAGACAGAGAGACAGGTAGAAGTCTAGGCACAGGCCAGAGAGGCACAATCACAGACAACTCATTGCAAAGCCCTTGCTGGCAGGTCACCGCACTGCTCCCTGGTTTTCTGAGACCTGGGCTAGTCCAGGTGACCTATTGGCCGGCTTGTGTGCCTGTCATCCTCATCACCCGGGCCGATTGCCCCGCCAGGCTGACAGTCGTCCTCTCCAGTGAGCTCAGTGTGTCCACAGACCGTGCTTCACACCTTCTCCAGCCTCCCAACTGGTGGACCGAGTGTCCCTTTCTGAGGTCCAACTCCGCTTTGCTCGGGAAGGCGGTGGCTTCCACAAAGGAAAACCTTCACCCATCTGTCACCGGACGCATCCAAGGCACAACCGCCAGAGAAAGGCCCTGTCTAACCACAGGCACCTGGCTGGCCTCTGCCACCTGTTAAGTCCCTGACCTGCCTGCTCTCTGTCTTCAACAAAGGCCAGTGGGAGTGGTCGGGACTCCTGCAGCTTTTTAGTAAAGAGAGTGCAGAAACAGAACCAAGTGGGGCTCCTCAGTTCACTTTGGTCTGCAATCAGAGGGGAAACTAGGCAGCATATCAAGGGCAGGAGAGACCGGATGTTGGTACTAGGACATGGGGTTGTTACCCTGGCAATGGTGACGGCCACTCCTTCTTCTTCTTCTTCTTCTTCTTCTTCTTCTTCTTCTTCTTCTTCTTTCTTTCTTTCTTTCTTTCTTTCTTTCTTCTTTCTTCTTTCTTCTTTCTTCTTTCTTCTTTCTTCTTTCTTCTTCTTCTTCTTCTTTCTTCTTCTTCTTCTTCTTTTCTCTTCTAGTAATTCTCCTTCTTCTTCCTCTTATACTACTACTTACTACTACTAATACTACGATTATTTTTCTCATTGTACTTCTTCTTTTCCTCCTCCTGTAGCTAGAGTTTTCCTGCCTGGCCCACAGTCAGGACAAATCTCTCTCACCTGCCAGTCCCACAGCCGCTCAGACCCAACCAAGCAAACACAGAGACTTATATTGCTTACAAACTGTATGGCCGTGGCAGGCTTCTTGCTAACTGTTCTTACAGCTTAAATTAATCCATTTCCATAAATCTATACCTTGCCCACATGGCTCGTGGCTTACCAGCATCTTCACATGCTGTTTGTCATCATGGAGGCTGGCAGTGTCTCCCTCACCCAGCTTCCTGTTCTCTCAATTCTCCTCTCCGTTAGTCCCGCCTATACTTCCTGCCTGGCGACTGGCCAATCAGTGATTTATTTATTGACCAATCAGCAACACATTTGACATACAGACCATCCCACAGCATCCTCATCCTCCTCCTCCTCCCTCTTCTACTTCTTCTTCTTCTTCTTCTTCTTCTTCTTCTTCTGCTGCTGCTGCTGCTGCTGCTGCTGCTGCTGCTGCTGCTGTTGCTGGTGATGCTCAGGGATGTTGGGATGAGAGGGAGTTGGAAATGAGCAGGAACAGAAGCAGCCCAATCTCTGCCCGCAGGCTCCTGGAACCATCTCCTGGGGCCCCTGCCCATTTCTTTCTGAGTAGGGACGAGGATCATGGTTTTAGTTGAGGTTGTTACTATTGTGATCAAATGTGTGAGAGAAAGCAACCTTGGGGTGAGAAGGTTTGATTTCTTCTTTCAACTCCTTAGTGCCACAGTGGTGGAAGTGTGGATGGGTGGGGGAGGTGGGGAGGGCTGGGCTTATGTGGCTTAGGAGGTCAGAGTCGGACTTGGGGGAGGTGTGGTGAGGGGAGAGACCTAGAGGCAGGAAGTGATGCAGAGGACCTGCATGAGGGCTGCCTACTGGCTTGCTCAGCCTGATCTCTTTTCCCACACAGGACCATCTGCCCAGGGATTGGCACCGCCCAGTCACCCACCTCCTCTCTTCATGTGTCCTCCCACATCCATCATGAATCAGAAAATATCCTACAAACTCGGCTGAAGGCCCGTCTCAGGGAAGACTCTTCCTGATTAACATTCTCTCTTCTCAGTGGAGTCCAGGTTTTTGTCAAGTTCACCAGAACCAACCAGCATCCTTGACCCTTTGTCAGCCTGGCACACAACCAGGTCTCATATTGAGCCATAACCTTTCCTTTCTTGATCATCCCTCAGAGTTCATTTTAATCTCAACACCACAATGTAAAACATCAAGAATTGTCGTTGGTTATGTTTTTTTTTTGTTTGTTTTTTGTTTGTTTCTTTGTTTGCTTTCATAATATTTTACTCTTGGGAGCCCGCCACCCAGCACTGCAATAAATTCACAGAGACTTATTCTTACTTATAAATGCCCGGGCTTAGCTTGGCTCTTTTCTGGCCATCTTTTCTTAATTCAATTATCCCATTTAATTTTTTCCCCTCTGAACTTTTACCTTTCTCTATCCTATATGCCGTTCTTTATTTTTATTGAGCGGCTGGCTGAATGGATGCCCCTGGTGTCTTCTTCTCCTTCTCCTTTTCTCCATACTCTCCTTACTTCTGCTCCTATTTGTTCTCCCTGCCTGGCAGCCCTGTTCAACCCTCTGCATGCCAGCCATTGGCGGTTCATTCCTTTCTTAGACCAATAAGGTGTTTTAGGCAGTCAAAATAACACAGCTTCAAATAAAAAAAAAAAAAAAAAAAAAGCCGCCGCGCGCGCACACCTTTAACTGGAGGCAGAGCCAGGTGGATCTCTGTGAGTTCGAGGCCAGCCTGGGCTACCAAGTGAGTTCCAGGAAAGGCTCCAAAGCTACACAGAGAAACCCTGTCTCGAAAAACCAAAAAACAAAACAAAACAAAACAAAACAAAACAAAACAAAAAAAATAACACACCTTCAGGGTTAGACAAATGCAACGTGAAAGAGTGCTATCCTTCCTTCCATCATTAAGCAAATATTCCACATCATAATCGAATGGAACACATCTACAGCTAATATTCCACAACCAAGATCTTCATAGGTGCCACAGTCTTTTTCAAGTCAAAGATTCAACGTTCTGTGTTCTTAAAACACACAGAGTTTGGTTGTTGTTATTGTTTTGATTTTTCTTGTTTTGTTTTGTTTTAAGTTAAAAGAGGAAAGAATCCGGGCACGATCATTATCCTAGGAAAGCAAAACCGAAGTCCAACACTGTCACAAGCCCAGTGTCTGAGCTCTCCTGTTCACTGGCTCTCTTGTGGGTCCAGAGGGGGTGGACAGTCACCCTCCCTCAGCTCTGACATTCACAGCACCTGCAGCTGCTCTCCCAGGCCTAGATGGGCTCCACTCTGAGGCCGCTGCTCCCCTTTGGTGGTTGTCCCGGGGTTCTCGCATCTCCAAACACCCACACCCACCCCCCCACCCCCGCCTTCGCTGGTGACAGCCTCTGCTGGGATCTCTTCGGGGACTCTCTGAGCATGTCATGTGGAAATGCCAAGCCTTCCAGTCGCAGTGGGGTTCACTGGAGGCTGCACCTTTGCTCATGTCCCCTCTCAGCCTCTCTCTGGGGACTGCAGACCCACCGCCCATCTCCAAGACTCTGCTGCTCTCTGGGATCCATCCTTCCACACTTTCAATGCCATCCCCACATAGGCGAGTCCTACACGTTTTAAAATTGGCTGGCTGGCATGAGGTTCAGGCTCTGCATGCTGACCTTCAGGAAGGTCCCGCTCCCGGGGGTTGGAGGGTGGGGAGGTTTCACCTTGGTGATGCTGCTGTCTTCTTCATCAGCGCTGGCTTCTCAGCTCCAGTGGAGCACCATCAAGGTTTGTCCCCGCACAGTCAAGGTTTCACCTTGCTGGGTCTGGTCTCTTGGTCATAAACCACAGATGATTCTTCAGCCCCGGGTGAGCAGGACCACACCTTCTTCATTCCAAATACCCGACGGGCCCCAAAGGAGTTCTACCAGGGACTTCGCTTGTGCCCGCTGAAACTTCAGGTGCAGAGCCTCTGTAGTCGTCACCGTCAGCAAGGCTCTCGACATTCCCTTCCAAGCTGCCCCGGAGGTGCACAGCCAGCTTGGAGCAGTCAGGTGCTTTGCCTTCTGCCCACAGTTCAGAGGCCTTTCCCAATCCTCAGGAAGGCCAGGTGATCGGGTCTGTCACAGCAAGACTCCACTCCGGGAACCAGGTACCTCCTGAGTTAGTGTTTGTATTATGGTGATCAAACACCGTGACCAAAACCACCTTGGGTGGAGAAGCGTTTGTTTCACTTTAAGGTTCCTGAGTCCCTCCCAGAGGGAAGCCAGGGTAGGATCCCTGAGACAGGAACTGCTGTGGTAGCTGTCTGTGGGAGAGTGCTCCCTACTGGCTTGCTCAGCCAGCTGTCCTACACAGCTCAGGATTGCCTGCCCAGGGAAGAAACAGCCCCTGGCCACAACTCACAACTCCCTCATCCCGTACCCGCCCCCTTCCCCGCACCCCAACTCCATCCCTACTTCCCCCCGTGGGCTGTCCCACATCCATCACTCATCGCAGGCACACGCTATAGAGACGTTTTCTCACGGTACAGTCCCTCTTCCCAGAGCTGTCACGGTTCCCAAACCCAGCTAGCACAGAGCCAGTCATCCCTGCATCCCTGCAGTTGGCTGTCGTGTCCGCCTCGACCAGCAAGGATGACGCAACGCCAGACTCTTCTCTAAGCAGTTTATTCAGGAACCTTGAACAATCTTCTGACCCCGGGGATAGTCTTTTTCTTCTTCTTCTTCTCTCTCTCTCTCTCTCTCACTCACTCTCACTCTCACACTCTCCTCTCTCACTCTCACAGTCACCCTCCCAGTCACTCTCACAATCACTCTACTGGGAAAGTCAGCCCACGCCCTTTATAGCCACTGGGCAAATCAACCCCGTGGTGCCACGTGGACAATGCCGCTAGGGTCAGACACGTGCAAGCAAGCCAGATTAGGTCCAGGTGTGCAGAAGCAAGCCAGATCCTAGCCTTAGCCAAATAAGGAGCACCTGCCGTCGGGAAGGCAGAAGCCAGACGCTGCGCCATCTTTGAGGCACGGCCGTGCACGGCTCTCTACAGTTGGCGTTCGATGTCCCCGTTTGGATGACAGCTAGGGAAGGTTTGTCCGCTGTATGTCCTCCCCCCCCCCCCGCCGCCGGTCCCCCCAGGCCTTCTCTCCGAGTCACACAGGTGGCCAGGGGCGCGGCCGGACAGCCCCTTCCCAGATGCAGCTTCACACTGGTGTCTCCCGGCCCCCGGGACTGGGAGGGCTTCTGGGACAGGGGAGGGCTGGAGTCCGGTGGGGAAAAGGCTCTGTCTGGGATCCCCCAGGATCTACTGGCATCTCCCACTGTGCCTGCGATCCGGGCGGAGCTCAATCCAGCCTTCAGCACTCAAGGATCTGACTCTGGGCCTCGGACTTGCTGGCATGGTGGGCACCGAGGAGACCCACCCGGCGGTAGACCCAGCAGGTGGACCGAGGTTCCGCTCTAGTTTTCGAACTCACACCTGCACCTGCACCTCTTCCCCACACACATGCACCCCGGTCCCCAAGGAGCGGGAGAAACAGGGGCATTGCAAACGCCAGACTTGGCCTCAGTTCTCCTTAGATGCTCCAGGGGCTCTCGAGGGAGGAAACCGGGGCTGGGGACGCGCACTGCCCGCCCTGGCGGCGACGCTGAGTAAGGTAACCACACCAGATGCTTTTCGCCTTGACCCGGTCGTCTGCCCCGCACTAACACCTCCCCATGGCAACCCCACGACACACCGCAGGTCCCGTCCCTCCCCATCCCATACCAACACCACCCTGGAGTTTTTCAAGATATACATAAAAATATAACATACGTACGTACGTACGGACACACACACACTCACACACACACACTGAAAAATAATGTCTCCATTTGTTTGAAGCGGACGTTGAGTTGTGAAGATCAGGGTAAAGCACACAGGGAGCCTGTGAGGAGGCAGGTGAGTCAGGTGTGCAGGTGGGGGGCTTCTTCTGGACCTCAGAGCAGGCGGGGGAGTGAGGTGGAGACTCTGTGGGGTCCATGAGTAGCTCGGAAGTGTGTGCTCGAGGGCTGCGTGGTGGGTGGGTGTGCCCGCGTGATGGTGGCGGTGTGTAAGCTGGGCAGGACAAGAAGCAGCAAGGCTGAGCTGTCCAGGCGCAGAGTTGGCGTCTTGTGTGAGAGACGGTGGGCGGCAGTGGGAAGCTAGGCAAAGGGTGGGCTGTGCAGACAGGGAGCGGGCCATGTTGTGGTGGGTGGGGGCGTGAGAGCAGCAGGGGCGAGCAGAGGCACGATGCCCATGAACAAAAGGGAGGCGTGTGATTTGTTGGCACCGAGGATCTCGCGTGAGGTGGCAAGAGGAGACAGAGGGCCAGGGTCCAAAGAGGAAAAAGAAAGGCTTCCCTGACCGGGAATCGAACCCGGGCCGCGGCGGTGAGAGCGCCGAATCCTAACCACTAGACCACCAGGGAGCGTCGTCTACATCTGACGGTTCCCACACTCGGCTCTGGGAGCCAGGCTGACAGCCAGCCTCAAGGACAGACTGTCTGTCCGCCCGGCGCGAGAGCAGATGTCCCGCATTACCGGCCTTACCAGATGCCGTTCGGGACTCCCGGCACCTGCGCCTACTCCTGCCCTGCCCGCTGCCCGCCCCCGGCTGCCCTCTGCCGATTCTCCACCAAGCCCTCGCGGATTAGACGCCTGGCCCTGGCGGTTCTCCTCCCGCTACACACACCCTCAAAACGTTCGGCCCCGCTGCCTCCTTCCTTCGTTCAGTGGAGCGATCAGTCGGTCGCGCAGTCTCGGGACAAGCTGAGAGACGCCAGACAGGGCCAGCCTCGGCCCTGGACCTTGGCAAAACACAGGCAGCTTGCGTTGGCCGGGAATCGAACCCGGGTCAACTGCTTGGAAGGCAGCTATGCTCACCACTATACCACCAACGCCACACACCCGGGACGGCACCCACACGATGCCGGGGACTGACACCCGACGGTGCACAGCGGCGACGGGTCGTCGCCTACCGGCTCCCGCCCTGAGCCCTCCCCACGGGGACCGCCCCGACGTCAAAGCCAACGCCACCGCCCGAGCCACCGCCAACACGGGCTCCGCCGCTGCGCGCTGTTCCCCGCCGTCCCAGCCGCGCCTCCCGCACGCACACGCCGGGCCCTTGTGGGCGCTCTCGCCGCCTGACTGCAGCAGCAACCCGGCGCGCCGCGAGGGCCACGGGGAAGAGCGAGCGTCCGGGACCGCTCGGGGCGGGTCACCACCAAGACTCGCCTGGCGCACCGGGGGCTCAGGACACGAGAGTCCATCGGGGCGGCTCTGACACCCGTCGCCTGGTGGGGAGGGCGACCCGTTCCCTGGCGTCGGAGTGCTGGGCCAGGTGCCAGGTGCCAGGCGAGGGGCCCGAGGGTCCGCAGGCGGGTGGGCAGGCCGGGCCGTGGGCAGCGCGTTCCCGGCGCTTGGAAGGGGACCAAGGGCCAGCGCAGTCGTGGGCGACGGTCTGGCTAAAAAGATGGCACGTCTCCTCGTCGGGGAATCGAACCCCGGTCTCCCGCGTGACAGGCGGGGATACTCACCACTATACTAAGGGGGAGGACCGCGACGACCTCTTCATCGCCACGCCGGGCCCTCTCCGTCGCTCCAGCCAGGTCCTAAGCTCTCCCTCCCACCATGGCCGATCCCCGCACCCAACCCCAGAGTCCCCGGGACGCCGCCACAACGCCCCTCGCGCCAGAACCCGAACCCGCAACCCTGGGTGATCTCCGCGTCCCCCGCCCCCTGCCCCCGCCGGGCTGTTGAGCGGGGCTCTCAGAGGTGACAGCTTTCTGCCGCCCTCGCCCACGCCATCAGGAGAGGCTGCACCCACACCTGCGCGGCCCTGCGGCGGCTGGGCTGCTGCCCCAGACGCGCCCCCACCGCACCCCCGGGACCTGCAGCGACTTTGGCGCCTAGGAGCGTCTCCACGTCCACGCGGGGACACCGGGCGAGGCCCGCAGCCTCAGCACCCGGACCGCCACGTGCCCGGGCGCCCCGGCGCTCCAGGTCCGCCCGGCGCGCGCGTGGGCGCCTGCTGCCCGCCAGGCGAGCGGCCTTGCGGTCAAACCCGCCGTCAGGATGGCCGAGCGGTCTAAGGCGCTGCGTTCAGGTCGCAGTCTCCCCTGGAGGCGTGGGTTCGAATCCCACTTCTGACAAGCTCATCTTTTGGCCGCCCCACCCTGAGAGATCGCAGCTCGGGCCTCCTTCCACAACCTCTCCAGCGCTGCGCTCCTCTCGGACCCACAACTTTTGGGTCCACACCTGTGCCTAGAGGAGCGCCCTCCTCTCAGCTGCCACCATCTCCTGGAGGAGAGCGGATGGGGAGCGTGCTGCTCGCCTTGTTTGGCGTCGGGGAGGCTGGAGTCAGTGAGGCGGCCGCTCCTGAGCACCCCGGCAGCCCAGCCAGCCAGCCAGCCTGCCCGGTGCCATTCTTTTGCCAACACAGGACTTGGTCCACCCCCACCCGACACCCGGAACTCTTCGCCCAGCCCTCGCGCCCGCTGCCCTTTCTGGACCATTCCATTCCCTCCAACTCCCACGGGAGTCGCCCACCGCACCCATCTTGGTGGTCTGTGGTCGTCGGGGATTCTCGTGTGCAGAGGTGGCCTTTCCCTGGGAACGCCTGCCAGACGCTTGGTGCTCACACAACCACGCGCCCGCCAGCCCGCCCGCCGGCCCTAGGCGTCCTTACGCAGAGGCGCACTTGAGCCCCAGAGACTCAGGATGGACCAGGGACTCTCCTGTCCATGGCCGTGGCGCTCCCCTGGCCGTTCCATCCAGCCAGGGCCCAGAATCCAGCTGACACGGGGACTGTCGGGGAGCAGAGGCTGTGGCAGCAGTCGAGGGAGATGGCATGGGTGGTTCAGTGGTAGAATTCTCGCCTGCCACGCGGGAGGCCCGGGTTCGATTCCCGGCCCATGCAGAGTCCAGTCCCTTTTGGTCCTCAGCCACATGTCCAATGTCCTGTCCGTCAGTCCTTCCTACTCCAAGACTCTGCTGCTCTCTGGGATCCATCCTTCCACACCTTCAATGCCATCACCACATAGGCGAGTCCTACACGTTTTCAAAATGGCTGGCTGGCATGGGGTTCAGGCTCTGCATGCTGACCTTCAGGAAGGTCCCTCCCCAGGAGGTTGGGGGTGGGGAGGTTTCACCTTGGTGACGCTGCCCTCTTCTTCATCACTGCTGGCTTCTCAGCTCCTGGGGAGCACCATCAAGGATTGTCCCTGCACATCCAAGGTTTCACCTTGCTGGGTCTGGTCTCTTGGTCATAAACCACAGATGATTCTTCAGCCCCGGATGAGCAGGACCACATCTTCTTCATTCCAAACACCGGAAGGGCCCCAACGGAGTTCTCCCAGGGACTTCTCAAGTGCAGGCAGAAACTTCAGGTGCCTCCATAGTCGTCAGCGTCAGCGTCAGCACGGCTCTCGACATTCCCTTCCAAGCTGCTCCAGAGGAGCACAGCCAGCTTGGAGCAGTCAGGTGCTTTGCCCCCCTGCCCACAGTTCAGAGGCCTTAGACAATCCTTGGAAAGGCCAGGTGATCGGGTCTGTCACAGCAAGACTCCACTCCGGGAACCAAGTTCCTCCTGAGTTAGGGTTTGTATTATGGCGATCCCGGAGACAGGAACTGCTGTAGTACCTGTCTGTGGGAGAGTGCTCCCTACTGGCTTGCTCAGCCAGCTGTCCTACACAGCTCAGGATTGCCTGCCCAGGGATGGGACAGCCCCTGGCCACAACTAGCAACTCCCTCATCCCGTGGCCGCCCCCTTCCCCACACCCCTACACCATCCCTACTTCCCCCCGTGGGCTGTCCCACATCCATCACTCATCGCAGGCACACGCTATAGAGACGATTTCTCACGGTACAGTCCCTCTTCCCAGAGCTGTCACGGTTCCCAAACCCAGCTAGCACAGAGCCAGTCATCCCTGCATCCCTGCTGTTGGCGTTGGATGTCCCCGTTTGGATGACAGCTAGCGAAGGATTGTCCTGTGTCTGTCCCCCACACCCAACACCCCACACCCCAGGCCTTCTCTCTGAGTCACACAGTGGCCAGAGGGCGGCTGGACAGACCCTTCCCAGATGCCGCTTCACACTGGTGTCTCCAGGCGCCCGGGACTGGGAGGGCTTCCGGGACAGGGGAGGGCTGGAGTCCAGTGGGGAAAAGGCTCTGTCTGGGCTCCCCCAGGATCTACTGGCATCTCCCACTGTGCCTGCGAATCGGGTGGAGCTCAATCCAGCCGTCAGCACTCAAGGATCTGACTCTGGGCTTCGGAGTTGCTGGCATGGTCAGCACCGAGGGGACCCACCCGGCGGTGGACCCAACAGGTGGACCCAGGTTCGGCTCCATTTTTTCCGACTCACACCTGCACCTGCACCTCTTCCCCACACCCATGCGCCCCGGTCCCCAAGGATCGGGAGACTCAGGGGCGTTACAAACGCCAGACTTGGCCTCAGCTCTCCTTAGATGCTCTTGAGGAAACCGGGGACGGGGGAACCGGACTGCTGGCCCCGGCGGCGTGGGCGGCAGTCCTCAGTAAGGTAACCACACCGAATGCTTTTCGCCTTGACCCGGCCGTCTGCCCCGCACTAACACCTCCCCACTGCAACCCACGACACACCGCATGTCCCGGCCCTCCTCATCCCATCCCAACACCACCCTGGAGTTTTTCAAGATATACATAAAAATATAACCTACGGACACACACACACACACACACACACACACAGACAACTCAGACTTTGGAATTTTGGCTCCATTTGTTTGAAGCGGACGTTGAGTTGTGAAGATCAGGGTAAAGCTCACAGGGAGCCTGTGAGGAGGCAGGTGAGTCAGGTGTGCAGGTGGGGGGCTTCTTCTGGACCTCAGAGCAGGCAGGGAAGTGAGGTGGAGACTCTGTGGGGTCCATGAGTGGCTCAGAAGCGTGTGCGCGCGGGCTGCGTGGTGGGTGTGTGTGCCCGAGTGATGGTGGCGGTGTGTAAGCTGGGCAGGACGGGAAGCAGCAAGGCTGAGCTGTCCAGGCGCAGAGTTGGCGTCTTGTGTGGGAGACGGTGGGCGGCAGTGGGAAGCTAGGCAAAGGGTGGGCTGTGCAGACAGGGAGCGGGCTATGTTGTGGTGGGTGGGGGCGTGAGAGCAGCAGGGGCGAGCAGAGCCGCGATGCCCCTGAACAAAAGGGAGGCGTGTGGTTTGTTGGCGCCAAGGATCCCGCGTGAGGTGGCAAGGGGAGACAGAGGGCTTGGAGGAGGCGAGGGTCCAGAGAGGAAGAAGAAAGGCTTCCCTGACCGGGAATCGAACCCGGGCCGCGGCGGTGAGAGCGCCGAATCCTAACCACTAGACCACCAGGGAGCGTCATCTACATCTGACGGTTCCCACACTCGGCTCTGGGAGCCAGGCTGACAGCCAGCCTCAAGGACAGAATGTCCGTCCGCCCGGCGCGAGAGCAGATGTCCCGCATTACCGGCCTTACCAGATGCCGTTCGGGACTCCCGGGCACCTGCGCCTACTCCTGCCCTGCCCGCTGCCCGCCCCCGGCTGCCCTCTGCCGATTCTCCGCCAAGCCCTCGCGGATTAGACGCCTGGCCCTGGCGGTTCTCCTCCCGCTACACACACCCTCAAAACGTCTCGGCCCCCCAACCTCCTTCCTTCGATCAGTTGAGAGATCAGTTGGCCGCGCAGTCTCGGGACAAGCTGAGAGACGCCAGACAGGGCCAGCCTCGGCCCTGGACCTTGGCAAAACACGGGCAGCTTGCGTTGGCCGGGAATCGAACCCGGGTCAACTGCTTGGAAGGCAGCTATGCTCACCACTATACCACCAACGCCACACACCCGGGACGGCACCCACACGACGCCGGGGACTGACACCCGACGGTGGACAGCGGCGACGGCGACGTCGTCTACCGGCTCCCGCCCTGAGCCCTCCCCACGGGGACCGCCCCGACGTCAAAGCCAACGCCACCGCCCGAGCCACCGCCAACCGGGGCTCCGCCGCTGCGCGCTGTTCCCCGCCGTCCCAGCCGCGCCTCCCGCACGCACACGCCGGGCCCTTGTGGGCGCTCTCGCCACCTGACTGCAGCAGCAACCCGGCGCGCCGCGAGGGCCACGGGGAAGAGCGAGCGTCCGGGACCGCTCGGGGCGGGTCACCACCAAGACTCGCCTGGCGCACCGGGGACTCAGGACACGAGAGTGTTACCGAGCGGCTCTGACACCCGTCGCCTGGTCGGGAGGGCGACCCGTTCCCTGGCGTCGGAGTGCTGGGCCAGGTGCCAGGTGCCAGGCGAGGGCCCGAGGGTCCGCAGGCGGGTGGGCAGGCCGGGCCGTGGGCAGACCGATCCCGGCGCTTGGAAGGGGACCAAGGGCCAGAGCAGCCGTGTACGACGGTCTGGCTAAAAAGATGGCACGTCTCCTCGTCGGGGAATCGAACCCCGGTCTCCCGCGTGACAGGCGGGGATACTCACCACTATACTAACGGGGAGGACCGCGACGACGCCCACATCGCCACGCCGGGCCCTCTCCGTCGCTCCAGCCAGGCCCTAAGCTCTCCCTCCCACCAGGGCCGACCCCCGCACCCAACCCCAGAGTCCCCGGGACGCCGCCACAACGCCTCTTCCACCAGGACCCGAACCCGCAACCTTTGGTGATCACTGCGTCCCCCGCCCCCTGCCCCCGCCCGGGCTGTTGAGCGGGGCTCTCAGAGGTGACAGCTTTCTGCCGCCCTCGCCCACGCCATCAGGAGAGGCTGCACCCACACCTGCGCGGCCCTGCGGCGGCTGGGCTGCTGCCCCAGACGCACCCCCACGGCACCCCGGGGACCTGCAGCGACTTTGGCGCCTAGGAGCGTCTCCACGTCCACGCGGTGGACACCGGGCGAGGCCCGCAGCCTCAACACCCGAACTGCCACGTGTCCGGACGCCCCGGCGCGCGCGTGGGCGCCTGCTGCCAGCCAGGCCAGCGACCGCGCGGTCAGACCCGCTGTCAGGATGGCCGAGCTGTCTAAGGCGCTGCGTTCAGGTCGCAGTCTCCCCTGGAGGCGTGGGTTCGAATCCCAATCCTGACAGGCTCATCTTTTGGCCGCTCCACCCCGAGTAATCGCAGCTCGCGCCTCCTTCCACAACCTCTCCAGCGCCGGCGCTCCGGTCGGACCCGCAACCTTCAGGGCCACACCTGTGACTAGAGGAGCGCCCTCCTCTCAGCTGCCACCAACTTCTGTAGGAGAGCGGATGCGGCACGTGCAGGATTAATGGAGGCAGCCGCTGCTGAGCACCCCGGCAGCCCAGCCAGCCAGTCAGCCTGCCCCGTGCCATTCTTTTGCCAACACAGGACTTGGTCCATCCCCACCCGACACTCGTCACTGTTCGCCCAGCTCTCGCGCCCGCCAGCCCTTTCTGGCCCATTCCATTTCCTCCAACTGCCGCGGGAGACACCCACCGCACCCATCTGGGTGGTCTGTGGTCGTCGGGGATTCTCGTGTGCGGAGGTGCCCTTTCCCTGCGAATGCCTGCCAGACCCTTGGTGCTCACACAGCCACGCGCCCTCCGGTCCATGGGCCAGCAAGGGCAAGGTTGTCGTGCGCCCTGGGCGTCCGTCCGGGAGAGGCGCGCTGAGCCCCAGAGCCTCAGTCTGGACCGGGGACTCTCCTGTTCGTGGCCGTGGCGCTCCCCTGGCCGGTCCATCCAGCCAGGGCCCAGGATCCAGCTGATGCATTGACTGTCGGGGAGCAGAGGCTGTGGCAGCAGTCGGGGGAGAGTGTTGTCCATGGCATGGGTGGTTCAGTGGTAGAATTCTCGCCTGCCACGCGGGAGGCCCGGGTTCGATTCCCGGCCCATGCAGAGGCCAGTCATTTTTGGTCCTCAGCCACACGTCCAGTGTCCAGTCTTTCAGTCCATCCTTGTCCCAGTCCAAGCTGCCCGCGCTGTGCACACAACTCAAGTCCTGGACAGCGCCAGTGCCAGCTGCACTCCAGTGAGCCAGCGCCTACCCACCTACCTGTTCGCTTCTCAACTCAGCCAGCCAGGCCCAACTGCAAAGACACTGCATCCCTCACTCACTTCCTGGGCACTTCAAAGCACCTGCCATACCTAGCCTCTCCTGTGCACACTGGCGCCAGCAGCCAGCACCTCCATGGTTCTTATAACCCGCCCCCGACATCACCCACACCCCACACCTCCATCCCCCCACCCCACAGTACCGGCCCCACACAGCCTGCCTCTCTCACAATGGAGACTTACTTGTTGTTCCCCTCTTCATCGGGGGCCTGAAACGCGTCCCTGATCCTGGATCTCCTTGTGCCTCCTTTGCTGAGGAGGGACAGCCCCGGTAGGGACCAGGGGGCCTTATTTCCCCTAGGGCATTGCCCACAGCAACTCATTTGGACCCTAGAGAGCATCCCAGTTCCCGTGACTCAGCAGGAGGTGTTTTCTCACGCCTTCTTCCACCATGTGGAGGTGGAGAACCCCACCGTTGCCGATTCTCACTCGGCCCAGAGCCCACCCACACCTGTGGCCATCCTCAGGGTCTTTTGCCTAACAGGACACTACTCCCTCTCTGCTGAGATCTCTCTGTTTCTCTATCTCTGTCTGTCTGTCTGTCTGTCTCTCTCTGTTACACACACACACAAACACACACACGCAGAGAGAGAGAGAGAGAGAGAGAGAGAGAGAGAGAGAGAGAGAGAGAGAGAAGAGAGACAGAGACAGAGAGACAGGTAGAAGTCTAGGCACAGGCCAGAGAGGCACAATCACAGACAACTCATTGCAAAGCCCTTGCTGGCAGGTCACCGCACTGCTCCCTGGTTTTCTGAGACCTGGGCTAGTCCAGGTGACCTATTGGCCGGCTTGTGTGCCTGTCATCCTCATCACCCGGGCCGATTGCCCCGCCAGGCTGACAGTCGTCCTCTCCAGTGAGCTCAGTGTGTCCACAGACCGTGCTTCACACCTTCTCCAGCCTCCCAACTGGTGGACCGAGTGTCCCTTTCTGAGGTCCAACTCCGCTTTGCTCGGGAAGGCGGTGGCTTCCACAAAGGAAAACCTTCACCCATCTGTCACCGGACGCATCCAAGGCACAACTGCCAGAGAAAGGCCCTGTCTAACCACAGGCACCTGGCTGGCCTCTGCCACCTGTTAAGTCCCTTACCTGCCTGCTCTCTGTCTTCAACAAAGGCCAGTGGGAGTGGTCGGGACTCCTGCAGCTTTTTAGTAAAGAGAGTGCAGAAACAGAACCAAGTGGGGCTCCTCAGTTCACTTTGGTCTGCAATCAGAGGGGAAACTAGGCAGCATATCAAGGGCAGGAGAGACCGGATGTTGGTACTAGGACATGGGGTTGTTACCCTGGCAATGGTGACGGCCACTCCTTCTTCTTCTTCTTCTTCTTCTTCTTCTTCTTCTTCTTCTTCTTCTTCTTCTTTCTTTCTTTCTTTCTTTCTTTCTTTCTTTCTTCTTTCTTCTTTCTTCTTTCTTCTTTCTTCTTCTTCTTCTTCTTTCTCCTTCTTCTTCCTCTTATACTACTACTTACTACTACTAATACTACGATTATTTTTCTCATTGTACTTCTTCTTTTCCTCCTCCTGTAGCTAGAGTTTTCCTGCCTGGCCCACAGTCAGGACAAATCTCTCTCACCTGCCAGTCCCACAGCCGCTCAGACCCAACCAAGCAAACACAGAGACTTATATTGCTTACAAACTGTATGGCCGTGGCAGGCTTCTTGCTAACTGTTCTTACAGCTTAAATTAATCCATTTCCATAAATCTATACCTTGCCCACATGGCTCGTGGCTTACCAGCATCTTCACATGCTGTTTGTCATCATGGAGGCTGGCAGTGTCTCCCTCACCCAGCTTCCTGTTCTCTCAATTCTCCTCTCCGTTAGTCCCGCCTATACTTCCTGCCTGGCGACTGGCCAATCAGTGATTTATTTATTGACCAATCAGCAACACATTTGACATACAGACCATCCCACAGCATCCTCATCCTCCTCCTCCTCCCTCTTCTACTTCTTCTTCTTCTTCTTCTTCTTCTTCTTCTTCTTCTTCTTCTTCTTCTTCTGCTGCTGCTGCTGCTGCTGCTGCTGCTGCTGTTGCTGGTGATGCTCAGGGATGTTGGGATGAGAGGGAGTTGGAAATGAGCAGGAACAGAAGCAGCCCAATCTCTGCCCGCAGGCTCCTGGAACCATCTCCTGGGGCTCCTGCCCATTTCTTTCTGAGTAGGGACGAGGATCATGGTTTTAGTTGAGGTTGTTACTATTGTGATCAAATGTGTGAGAGAAAGCAACCTTGGGGTGAGAAGGTTTGATTTCTTCTTTCAACTCCTTAGTGCCACAGTGGTGGAAGTGTGGATGGGTGGGGGAGGTGGGGAGGGCTGGGTTTATGTGGCTTAGGAGGTCAGAGTCGGACTTGGGGGAGGTGTGGTGAGGGGAGAGACCTAGAGGCAGGAAGTGATGCAGAGGACCTGCATGAGGGCTGCCTACTGGCTTGCTCAGCCTGCTCTCTTTTCCCACACAGGACCATCTGCCCAGGGATTGGCACCGCCCAGTCACCCACCTCCTCTCTTCATGTGCCCTCCCACATCCATCGTGAATCAAACAATATCCTACAAACTCGGCTGAAGGCCCGTCTCAGGGAAGACTCTTCCTGATTAACATTCTCTCTTCTCAGTGGAGTCCAGGTTTTTGTCAAGTTCACCAGAACCAACCAGCATCCTTGACCCTTTGTCAGCCTGGCAGAAAACCAGGTCACTTACTGAGCCATAACCTTTCTGTTCTGTTCATCCCTCAGAGCTCATTTTAATCTCAACACCACAATGTAAAACATCAAGAAATGTCGTTGGTTTTGTTTTGTTTTTTTGTTTTTTTTTGGTTTTTGTTTGTTTGTTTGCATAATATTTTACTCTTGGGAGCCCGCCACCCAGTACTAAAAGAAATACACAGGGACATATTCTTTCTTATGAATGCCTGGGCTTAGCTTGGCTCTTTTCTGGCCATCTTTTCTTAATTCAATTATCCCATTTAATTTTTTCCCCTCTGAACTTTTACCTTTCTCTATCCTATATGCCGTTCTTTATTTTTATTGAGCGGCTGTCTGAATGGATGCCCCTGGTGTCTTCTTCTCCTTCTCCTTTTCTCCATACTCTCCTTACTTCTGCTCCTATTTGTTCTCCCTGCCTGGCAGCCCTGTTCAACCCTCTGCATGCCAGCCATTGGCGGTTCATTCCTTTCTTAGACCAATAAGGTGTTTTAGGCAGTCAAAATAACACAGCTTCAAATTAAAAAAAAAAAAAAAAAAAAAGCCGCCGCGCGCACACCTTTAACTGGAGGCAGAGCCAGGTGGATCTCTGTGAGTTCGAGGCCAGCCTGGGCTACCAAGTGAGTTCCAGGAAAGGCTCCAAAGCTACA
This sequence comes from Peromyscus eremicus, assembly GCF_949786415.1. Taxonomy (NCBI): domain Eukaryota; kingdom Metazoa; phylum Chordata; class Mammalia; order Rodentia; family Cricetidae; genus Peromyscus; species Peromyscus eremicus. Next base: position 23,876,052 of record NC_081431.1, on the reverse strand, counting down.
CAGAGAAACCCTGTCTCGAAAAACCAAAAAACAAAACAAAACAAAACAAAACAAAAAAAATAACACACCTTCAGGGTTAGACAAATGCAACGTGAAAGAGTGCTATCCTTCCTTCCATCATTAAGCAAATATTCCACATCATAATCGAATGGAACACATCTACAGCTAATATTCCACAACCAAGATCTTCATAGGTGCCACAGTCTTTTTCAAGTCAAAGATTCAACGTTCTGTGTTCTTAAAACACACAGAGTTTGGTTGTTGTTATTGTTTGTTTTGATTTTTCTTGTTTTGTTTTGTTTTAAGTTAAAAGAGGAAAGAATCCGGGCACGATCATTATCCTAGGAAAGCAAAACCGAAGTCCAACACTGTCACAAGCCCAGTGTCTGAGCTCTCCTGTTCACTGGCTCTCTTGTGGGTCCAGAGGGGGTGGACAGTCACCCTCCCTCAGCTCTGACATTCACAGCACCTGCAGCTGCTCTCCCAGGCCTAGATGGGCTCCACTCTGAGGCCGCTGCTCCCCTTTGGTGGTTGTCCCGGGGTTCTCGCATCTCCAAACACCCACCCCCACCCCCCCACCCCCGCCTTCGCTGGTGACAGCCTCTGCTGGGATCTCTTCGGGGACTCTCTGAGCATGTCATGTGGAAATGCCAAGCCTTCCAGTCGCAGTGGGGTTCACTGGAGGCTGCACCTTTGCTCATGTCCCCTCTCAGCCTCTCTCTGGGGACTGCAGACCCACCGCCCATCTCCAAGACTCTGCTGCTCTCTGGGATCCATCCTTCCACACTTTCAATGCCATCCCCACATAGGCGAGTCCTACACGTTTTAAAATTGGCTGGCTGGCATGAGGTTCAGGCTCTGCATGCTGACCTTCAGGAAGGTCCCGCTCCCGGGGGTTGGAGGGTGGGGAGGTTTCACCTTGGTGATGCTGCTGTCTTCTTCATCAGCGCTGGCTTCTCAGCTCCAGTGGAGCACCATCAAGGTTTGTCCCCGCACAGTCAAGGTTTCACCTTGCTGGGTCTGGTCTCTTGGTCATAAACCACAGATGATTCTTCAGCCCCGGGTGAGCAGGACCACACCTTCTTCATTCCAAACACCCGACGGGCCCCAATGGAGTTCTACCAGGGACTTCGCTTGTGCCCGCTGAAACTTCAGGTGCAGAGCCTCTGTAGTCGTCACCGTCAGCACGGCTCTCGACATTCCCTTCCAAGCTGCCCCGGAGGTGCACAGCCAGCTTGGAGCAGTCAGGTGCTTAGCTTTCTGCCCACAGTTCAGAGGCCTTTCCCAATCCTCAGGAAGGCCAGGTGATCGGGTCTGTCACAGCAAGACTCCACTCCGGGAACCAGGTACCTCCTGAGTTAGTGTTTGTATTATGGTGATCAAACACCGTGACCAAAACCACCTTGGGTGGAGAAGCGTTTGTTTCACTTTAAGGTTCCTGAGTCCCTCCCAGAGGGAAGCCAGGGTAGGATCCCTGAGGCAGGAACTGCTGTGGTAGCTGTCTGTGGGAGAGTGCTCCCTACTGGCTTGCTCAGCCAGCTGTCCTACACAGCTCAGGATTGCCTGCCCAGGGAAGAAACAGCCCCTGGCCACAACTCACAACTCCCTCATCCCGTACCCGCCCCCTTCCCCGCACCCCAACTCCATCCCTACTTCCCCCCGTGGGCTGTCCCACATCCATCACTCATCGCAGGCACACGCTATAGAGACGTTTTCTCACGGTACAGTCCCTCTTCCCAGAGCTGTCACGGTTCCCAAACCCAGCTAGCACAGAGCCAGTCATCCCTGCATCCCTGCAGTTGGCTGTCGTGTCCGCCTCGACCAGCAAGGATGACGCAACGCCAGACTCTTCTCTAAGCAGTTTATTCAGGAACCTTGAACAATCTTCTGACCCCGGGGATAGTCTTTTTCTTCTTCTTCTTCTTCTCTCTCTCTCTCTCTCTCTCTCACTCACTCTCACTCTCACACTCTCCTCTCTCACTCTCACAGTCACCCTCCCAGTCACTCTCACAATCACTCTACTGGGAAAGTCAGCCCACGCCCTTTATAGCCACTGGGCAAATCAACCCCGTGGTGCCACGTGGACAATGCTGCTAGGGTCAGACACGTGCAAGCAAGCCAGATTAGGTCCAGGTGTGCAGAAGCAAGCCAGATCCTAGCCTTAGCCAAATAAGGAGCACCTGCCGTCGGGAAGGCAGAAGCCAGACGCTGCGCCATCTTTGAGGCACGGCCGTGCACGGCTCTCTAGAGTTGGCGTTCGATGTCCCCGTTTGGATGACAGCTAGGGAAGGTTTGTCCGCTGTATGTCCTCCCCCCCCCCCCGCCGCCGGTCCCCCCAGGCCTTCTCTCCGAGTCACACAGGTGGCCAGGGGCGCGGCCGGACAGCCCCTTCCCAGATGCAGCTTCACACTGGTGTCTCCCGGCCCCCGGGACTGGGAGGGCTTCTGGGACAGGGGAGGGCTGGAGTCCGGTGGGGAAAAGGCTCTGTCTGGGATCCCCCAGGATCTACTGGCATCTCCCACTGTGCCTGCGAATCGGGTGGAGCTCAATCCAGCCGTCAGCACTCAAGGATCTGACTCTGGGCCTCGGACTTGCTGGCATGGTGGGCACCGAGGGGACCCACCCGGCGGTAGACCCAGCAGGTGGACCGAGGTTCCGCTCTAGTTTTCGAACTCACACCTGCGCCTGCACCTCTTCCCCACACACATGCGCCCCGGTCCCCAAGGAGCGGGAGAAACAGGGGCATTGCAAACGCCAGACTTGGCCTCAGTTCTCCTTAGATGCTCCAGGGGCTCTCGAGGGAGGAAACCGGGGCTGGGGACGCACACTGCCCGCCCTGGCGGCGACGCTGAGTAAGGTAACCACACCAGATGCTTTTCGCCTTGACCCGGTCGTCTGCCCCGCACTAACACCTCCCCATGGCAACCCCACGACACACCGCAGGTCCCGTTCCTCCCCATCCCATACCAACACCACCCTGGAGTTTTTCAAGATATACATAAAAATATAACATACGTACGTACGTACGGACACACACACACTCACACACACACACTGAAAAATAATGTCTCCATTTGTTTGAAGCGGACGTTGAGTTGTGAAGAGCAGGGTAAAGCACACAGGGAGCCTGTGAGGAGGCAGGTGAGTCAGGTGTGCAGGTGGGGGGCTTCTTCTGGACCTCAGAGCAGGCGGGAGAGTGAGGTGGAGACTCTGTGGGGTCCATGAGTGGCTCGGAAGTGTGTGCTCGAGGGCTGCGTGGTGGGTGGGTGTGCCCGCGTGATGGTGGCGGTGTGTAAGCTGGGCAGGACGGGAATCAGCAAGGCTGAGCTGTCCAGGCGCAGAGTTGGCGTCTTGTGTGAGAGACGGTGGGCGGCAGTGGGAAGCTAGGCAAAGGGTGGGCTGTGCAGACAGGGAGCGGGCCATGTTGTGGTGGGTGGGGGCGTGAGAGCAGCAGGGGCGAGCAGAGCCGCGATGCCCATGAACAAAAGGGAGGCGTGTGACTTGTTGGCGCCAAGGATCCCGCGTGAGGTGGCAAGAGGAGACAGAGGGCTTGGAGGAGGCCAGGGTCCAAAGAGGAAGAAGAAAGGCTTCCCTGACCGGGAATCGAACCCGGGCCGCGGCGGTGAGAGCGCCGAATCCTAACCACTAGACCACCAGGGAGCGTCGTTTATATCTGACGGTTCCCACACTCGGCTCTGGGAGCCAGGCTGACAGCCAGCCTCAAGGACAGACTGTCCGTCCGCCCGGCGCGAGAGCAGATGTCCCGCATTACCGGCCTTACCAGATGCCGTTCGGGACTCCCGGGCACCTGCGCCTACTCCTGCCCTGCCCGCTGCCCGCCCCCGGCTGCCCTCTGCCCGCCCCCGGCTGCCCTCTGCCGATTCTCCACCAAGCCCTCGCGGATTAGACGCCTGGCCCTGGCGGTTCTCCTCCCGCTACACACACCCTCAAAACGTCTCGGCCCCGCTGCCTCCTTCCTTCTCTCAGTGGAGAGATCAGTCGGTCGCGCAGTCTCGGGACAAGCTGAGACACGCCAGACAGGGCCAGCCTCGGCCCTGGACCTTGGCAAAACACAGGCAGCTTGCGTTGGCCGGGAATCGAACCCGGGTCAACTGCTTGGAAGGCAGCTATGCTCACCACTATACCACCAACGCCGCACCGGCGGGACGGCACCCACACGACGCCGGGGACTGACACCCGACGGTGCACAGCGGCGACGGGTCGTCGCCTACCGGCTCCCGCACTGAGCCCTCCCCACGGGGACCCCCCGACGTCAAAGCCAACGCCACCGCCCGAGCCACCGCCAACCCGGGCTCCGCCGCTGCGCGCTGTTCCCCGCCGTCCCAGCCGCGCCTCCCGCACGCACACGCCGGGCCCTTGTGGGCGCTCTCGCCACCTGACTGCAGCAGCAACCCGGCGCGCCGCGAGGGCCACGGGGAAGAGCGAGCGTCCGGGACCGCTCGGGGCGGGTCACCTCCAAGACTCGCCTGGCGCACCGGGGGCTCAGGACACGAGAGTCCATCGGGGCGGCTCTGACACCCGTAGCCTGGTCGGGAGGGCGACCCGTTCCCTGGCGTCGGAGTGCTGGGCCAGGTGCCAGGTGCCAGGCGAGGGGCCCGAGGGTCCGCAGGCGGGTGGGCAGGCCGGGCCGTGGGCAGCCCGATCCCGGCGCTTTGAAGGGGATCAAGGGCCAGCGCAGTCGTGGGCGACGGTCTGGCTAAAAAGATGGCACGTCTCCTCGTCGGGGAATCGAACCCCGGTCTCCCGCGTGACAGGCGGGGATACTCACCACTATACTAACGGGGAGGACCGCGACGACCTCTTCATCGCCACGCCGGGCCCTCTCCGTCGCTCCAGCCAGGTCCTAAGCTCTCCCTCCCACCATGGCCGATCCCCGCACCCAACCCCAGAGTCCCCGGGACGCCGCCACAACGCCCCTCGCACCAGGACCCGAACCCGCAACCCCGGGTGATCACAGCGTCCCCCGCCCCCTGCCCCCGCCCGGGCTGTTGAGCGGGGCTCTCAGAGGTGACAGCTTTCTGCCGCCCTCGCCCACGCCATCAGGAGAGGCTGCACCCACACCTGCGCGGCCCTGCGGCGGCTGGGCTGCTGCCCCAGACGCACCCCCACCGCACCCCGGGGACCTGCAGCGACTTTGGCGCCTAGGAGCGTCTCCACGTCCACGCGGTGGACACCGGGCGAGGCCCGCAGCCTCAGCACCCGGACCGCCAAGTGCCCGGGCGCCCCGTCGCTCCAGGTCCGCCCGGCGCGCGCGTGGGCGCCTGCTGCCCGCCAGGCGAGCGGCCTTGCGGTCAAACCCGCCGTCAGGATGGCCGAGCGGTCTAAGGCGCTGCGTTCAGGTCGCAATCTCCCCTGGAGGCGTGGGTTCGAATCCCACTTCTGACAAGCTCATCTTTTGGCCGCCCCACCCTGAGAGATCGCAGCTCGGGCCTCCTTCCACAACCTCTCCAGCGCTGCGCTCCTCTTGGACCCACAACTTTTGGGTCCACACCTGTGCCTAGAGGAGCGCCCTCCTCTCAGCTGCCACCATCTCCTGGAGGAGAGCGGATGGGGAGCGTGCTGCTCGCCTTGCTTGGCGTCGGGGAGGCTGGAGTCAGTGAGGCGGCCGCTCCTGAGCACCCCGGCAGCCCAGCCAGCCAGCCAGCCTGCCCGGTGCCATTCTTTTGCCAACACAGGACTTGGTCCACCCCCACCCGACACCCGGAACAATTCCCCCAGCCCTCGTGCCCGCCGCCCAGTTTTCCCCATTCCATTCCCTCCAACTCCCACGGGAGTCGCCCACCGCACCCATCTTGGTGGTCTGTGGTCGTCGGGGATTCTCGCGGGCGGAGGTGGCCTTTCCCTGCGAACGCCTGCCAGACCCTTGGTGCACACACAGCCACGCGCCCGCCGGCCCGTCGGCCAGCAGGGGCAGGGTTGTCGTGGGCCCTGGGCGTCGTTCCGGGAGAGGCGCGCTTTAGCCCCAGGGCCTCAGTCTGGACCGGGGACTCTCCTGTTCGTGGCCGTGGCGCTCCCCTGGCCGGTCTAGCCAGGGCCCAGGATCCAGCTGGTGCAGGGACTGTCGGGGAGCAGAGGCTGTGGCAGCAGTCGGGGAGAGTGTTGGCCATGGCTTGGGTGGTTCAGTGGTAGAATTCTCGCCTGCCACGCGGGAGGCCCGGGTTCGATTCCCGGCCCATGCAGAGTCTAGTGTCTTTTGGTTCTCAGCTACTCGTTCTTGTCCCAGTCCAGGCTGTGCTCCATGCAGAACACAGCTTCTGGAAAGCGCCAGTGCAGCGTACACTCCAGTGAGCCTGCGCCTAGCCACTAACCTGGTCGCCTCGCCTGAACTCAGTCAGCCAGGCCCAACTGCAAAGCTACTACAAAGCTCTTGTCAGAGCTACAGTCCCCAATTCTTGGTGGCCTCTTCAAGGGCCCTTCCATGGGGGGAGCAGCAGGAATATGAAATAGAATTCCAGCTGTATATTATAAGCTATATCTTGACTAGGCCAACGGTCAGTGAGTAAGCTAATCAACAAGGTCTATTGTTATGTGGCTTAATATTCAGTTGTGTCTTGCTATGAATTCCTTGTGCTCATAATTCTCCTAAAGTGTGTGTGTGTGTGTGTGTGTGTGTGTGTGTGTGTGTGTGTGTGTGTGTGTCTCCGTTTCAAAGCACCTGTCTAGTCATATAGACAGAACCTTCTGCCTCTGTGCTCCAGGCCCCCTCTTTAGCATTTGTTTTGGGTATCTGCCATTTGCAAATACCCTCCTTGAGCTACTTCCTAAGATAAGAGTCAACCCCAAACAAAGTCTTAAAAGACAAGCAAGGTACAGACAGCTAGCTGACACCACCCCCACCCCATACCTCCAACCTCCCCCTCCACAGTACCATCCCCACACAGGCTGCCTCCCTACCACCTTCTCCTGTTGTTCCTCCCATTGGTGGGATCGTCCCAGTGGGGACGAGGGTGACTTCTTTCCCTAGAGCTGTATCCATAGCAACTTGTTTAGATCTTTGAGAGCTTTCCAGCTCCTGCTGTGAGACACTTGTGTGTTGTACTCAGGATCAATGGATAGATAATAGATAGAATGTGGTTTAGGTTAAACCTTGGACTCTCCAAGGTAGGATAGGTCTAGAATATTTTCTCCAAATTTGCCAAGTACAAATGGACTGGACATTATGGATGTAATTCTTACCTGAGAATTTTTCTTATTGTACATAGTTTTACCGTGTTGCAGTTAAAACCTTTCCTTTTTGGCTGGGCAGTGGTGGTGCATGACTTTAATCCCAGCACTTGGATGGCTACAAAGTGAGTTCCAGGACAGGCTCCAAAAGCTACACTGAGAAGCTCTGTCTTGAAAAACAACTCCCCCCCCCAAAAAAAAAAAAAAAAAAACCCTCTTTCTATTTAGTCAAGATTTGATAATTTTCCTATTGGATATGGTTTTAATATGTTAAAGTTAAAACTTTTCTTTTTCTTTCTTTCTTTTTTTTTTTTTTTTTTTGGTTTTTCGAGACAGGATTTCTCTGTGTCGTTTTGGTGCCTGTCCTGGATCTCGCTCTGTAGACCAGGCTGGCCTTGAACTCACAGAGATCTTCCTGGCTCTTCCTCCTGAGGAGTGCTGGGATTAAAGGCATGTGCCACCACCACCCAGCCAAACTTTTAATTTTTATGTAGACAAAAATGGGGGAAATGTTGCAGGATATTTGATCACACTGTGAAACTCTGAGACAGTGTTAATAAAATTAACCTTAGATCAGGGGATTGAGCCAGTGACTATTGACAAGAGTTAGCCATGGAGAGGATGGAGGATCCAGGATTCCAGGTAGTTACACTAGGAAGCAGCATAGAGGGACTTAAGATTTGTGCCTTTTTTTTTTTTTTTTTTTTTTTTTTTTTTTTTTTTTTTTTGGTATTGCAGGAGTGGAGAGATGCTTCTCTTGCGCCTTCTTGGGCCAGAAAGGAAGGTCAGCTCGATGCCTCTTGGCTTCTCTGATCTAGCATATTTTCACCCCAACATCTTACCCCCTGACCTTTATTTGTAAATGGTAGGGACTTAGTTAAAACCTACATTTGGTGCCTGAGGATGAGCCAGTGCAGGAATCCCACCAGGCCTGGGTCTGAGCGGTGGGGTGCTGACTGCTGGTCTGCAGGGAGCAGATGGCAGTTAAAATATCAATAGATTCAGGTGTGACTGCTAAATGGACAGCAATCTATAATGCTAATTGACATACCAGGAAAATGGGCTCCGATTTATCAACAGATATGTTACCTAAAGTAGTTCTACAATATGATAGGACCCTTGATCTGCTTTATGCAGAACATTGCAAGTCCTTTGGCTCTTCTGTTTTCTATTCATTACTGCTAGCTCTTACAACATCGTTACAATAACTAAATGATAATTCCTGTGCTGTGGAATAATCCTTTTGTACTGTAAAGATTTGTCACTCAAATTGGTGTAATAAAGAGCTGACTGGCCGAGAGCCAGTCAGGAAGTATAGGTGGGACAACCAAACTAAGGATGCTGGAATGAAGAAGGGCGGAGTCAGAGGAGATGCCAGCAGATGCAGAGGAAGCAAGATGTGTAGAAAATGAGGTAACAAGCCATGAGCCACGTGGCAGAGGGTAGATAAGAAATATGGGTTAATTTAAAATGTAAGAGTTATCTAGTAACAAGCCTGAGCTATTGGCTGAGCATCTACAATTAATATTAAGACTCTGAGTGGTTATTTGGCACTGGGCAGTCAGGATAGGAAAATTCCATCTGCATTCCTGTCTGGGTACCATTAAGCTTATGGTTATTAGATCCAAATGAAAACCAGTACCCATCATAGAGTCAAGGATTTGACCCAGGATACAACTTCGGGGGGGGGGGGGGAATTTTAGACCCTAAGTTAACATTGTAAACCCTACCTGCCTAAAGATCAGATAACTTCCTGGGATTCAGGGAATTGTAGTTCTTGGAAAATAACAACAAAGCCTCATGGAAAAGTATGGTGGCCTATAGGTTTTGTCCATATAAGCCATGACAAAATGGTGCATCAGGGCCACACAGCTCGTAAGTTTCCAGATGGTGGTCCTGACCAAATTCCATCTTGGTAAGTATTTAATATTTTAATAAAAGTTTGCTTTAATTTGGCCAAATTGTGGAACTGGTGTTTCTCCTACGCTCAGGATACTGCCAGTTGAGGGAGGTCCTTGCGGGTATCATACAGGGAAGCGAATCCTGAAGAGATAAGAACGAAAACCCAGTGCAGATTGACTTTGTCAGCCCGGACCAGACCAGGGGGTCTAATAACAGGCTGTTTATTCCCAATGTGTTTAAGCCTAGTACAGTTTGAAAAAAAGTTTCCTGGTACAATGCAATCCCCAGGGCACAAAGAAGTGTAATTACATTGAAACTCAACTCAGGGTACATATCATTTCCTCCAAAAAGGTGGGTTCTAGAGATAGATAGGCTACCTATACTAACTTAAGAGCCCAAGGGTCTGTCTTGGTCTCGGTCATAGAGATCATTTGGGCTGTTAGACACCTCTGGTCCTGGTTGTGGGTGCTTAGTCCCACCTCTGGCTCTCAGGGTCATTTAGATTACTACCAATCTCAGGTCTTGGTTGTAAGAGGTTGATATGGCCTGGCCCAACAGATAACACAGATCCTCAGGCTGTTAATCAATTCCAATTCTCAGCTTTCTAGATGGAAAAACAGGTTTTTCATCCTTTCCACTGGAAAGAGAATCCTATGTGTTTAACATTCCTGGTTTCTCTGGAGATCTGTGGGCCCAAGGACCTTCATGTTATGCTCCCAATATCTCCTCCTTCCAATATTTTTTAAAGAATAAATACCAGCTGTAATAGAAGCCAAGATTAAAGGCATTGCTTCTATAGCTAGTCTAATTAATACAGGTAAGTGAAGAGCCCAGGAAAATGAAAAATTGTATGCCTATAGCCTATATACATATTCTATAAGTATTGGAGCTGATATTTGCTTTAAAACAAGCTGTGTGACTCTTTGCCCTACGTTCTCCCAGATACGGGAAAGCAGTTAGAACAGACCATGGCTATGTAAACATCTTGAACTAACACCCTGTAATCAGAGGTTATAAATTCTGACTCTGGGTGCATTCCACAGGGGTTATAAATCCTGACCTCAGAAATGCACTCTGCTGTAGCCATGAAATCTGGACTTCAGGAATGCACTCTCCACCCTGTATGGTCTTATACTATAAAAACACCCTGTGGCCCCTTATTGGAGGTCACAGAGACAAATTACTGTCTGTGGCCCTAACTAGTCAGAAGTTTTTTACACTGCAGTGTTGAAATAAACACTGGCTCTTTCTTTTTATTTAGCATTTACATTAGGTTGTGTCTCCATTAGGGCAAATGCTTTCAGGTAGCAGAAAAATTATTATCTTTTAAAATGAAAAAAAATTTTAATTTAAAGTTAACATAGCTAAGTGGTATAATAGCATGTGAGGATTTAGGTGGCTGTAAATATTCCCATTTATTTATTTATTTATTTATCTATTTATTTGCCAATTAAGTATCTGATAGTATCATTCCACAATAGCTTGACCCTGTGGATAGTAAAATATTTTAGTAACATGATTAATGTTATTAAATTAATTTAATTTAGTAAACTTTTTTTTCAAATCATTTGCTAGCATAAGCAGGACCATTATCATTTTTAGTTGTAATGGGTCCTAGAAAGGAGATGCATAAAGGGCTATTTGGCAAAGCTAAGTTCCAGGTATGACATAATGGTATATTCCTGGAGTCATCAGGGCCCCATGCTATGTTTGGGGGGGCTGTGCTTTGTAGCTGACTAGTTACAGAGGTCTGTGCACGCCTGAGGAGCCCAGATCTTTACACACCTGACAGCAGAGAACGTCCAAGATGCAGACAGCTGTATTTTCAGACATCAAGCTGATGTCCACTAATTACTAATTATACATTATTATAAGTATGAAATATTATATAAAATGCATCTTTATGCTGTATAAAACAATGCCTTTAATAAAGGATAGGCTCTTCATAAGCCTCTTTTAACTATTTTCCTTGCCAGAGTATGATCTTTTATCAGACCAAGGGCAAGCATAAAACTAAAAAACAAACAATGATCATCAACTTTTAAAGATTTAAACATAGCTTTTAACTCAAGATTTAGGCTCTCAGGGGCTGGAGAGACTGCTCAGTGGTTAAGAGCATTGGCTGCCCTTCCAGAGGACCCAGGTTCAATTCCCAGTGCCCCCATGGCAACTCACAACTGTCTGTAACTCCAGTTTCAGGGGATCCGACACCCTCACACAGACATGCAGACAAAACACCAATGCACATAAAATACAAACAAATAAATCTTTAAAAAAGATTTAGGAACTTTAAAATTTAGGACAATTTTAGTTCTGAGCTTAAGAAGACCTTCTTACTAGGTAACAGGATATTTAGAAATACCTAAGAAATAATAAAGACTTCTGCAGGAGAAAACAATTGAGTTTTCCCATGTAAGCATGAACACACCTATTCAGCTGAGACTGTAAATGAAAGAAAATCATGAACAATATCAAAGCATAACAGTTCCTTGGAGGAAGAACTTGTTAGAAGGCTTTAGTTTTATTACATTTTGTAGGTAGTTTGATGTACAGATGATTAAGCTGTACCAAAAATAATTTTAGGTAAAAATGTTCAAAATAATCTAATTTTTATTGTTTACATTTTCAGTTTAACTCTGTTTGGCCTCCAAGGTGATTTAAGAAACATACAATTATGTTTGCTTTTTTTTTTTTTTTTTAGTTTTTCAAGACAGGGTTTCTCTGTGTAGTTTTGGTACCTGTCCTGGAACTCACTTGGTAGTCCAGGCTGGCCTCCAACTCGCAGAGATCAGCCTGACTCTGCATCCCAAGTGCTGGGATTAAAGACGTGCACCACCACCACCCAGCAGCATTTTTTTTTACCACTATACTATCCAGAAAAAAATGTTTAAAAAAAAAACTTTATTTATTTCAATTTATTTCTATTTTCCTTTTTAAATCCACCCAAGCCTGTTTAAGTTGATATTTTATTTTAATGCTTTTTAAAGATTTATTTATTTATGTAAATACGTATATCTGTATGCCAGAAGAGAGCATCAGATCCCATTATAGATGGCTATGAGCCACCATGTAGTTGCTGGAAATTGAACTCAGGACCTCTGGAAGAGCAGCCAATGCTCTTAACCTCTGAGCCATCTCTCTGGCCCTTATTACTATTTTTAAAGCAAGGAAACTGAGCTGAAGACGCACATTAAGCCTTTTCTCCACTTTTGTGCCCTCTCCATGCCTGTCTCCAAACTATTCATGTCCCATCCATTCCAGCTAGACTCTATTCTCAAGTACCTCATTCTAAATATTTCCTCCTACTATATCCTTTCTACATTCCCATTCCTTATGCAACATTCTTTTTCTCTCGAGTTAGGACACTTTCCATTCTTAGTGTTTTTCTGTCCTTCCTGTGTGGTTTATATATGAGGTCAGTTAATGCGGACATCGGTCTTCTTTAAGGATACCCATGTTGGATAAGGATGTGCACACTGGCGTTCCAGAGCTATCCATTGTGACCATCAGACTCTGACACTTCCTAGTCCATCCAGTAAACTGGAGTATGCTTTGCTGTCGGCCACCAGCTCACAGATGACTACCCAGAGACTTATATTCATTATGAAAGCTCGGCCTACAGCTTAGGCTTGTTCCTAACTAGTTCTTATAACTTAAATTAACCCATTTATATTAATCTACATTTTGCCTCGTGGTTTTTTAACCTTTCTTTCATTCTGTATGTCTGACTCTTTCCATGTCTCATTGGCGTCTGACCTGCACCTAGATTCATGTCCTACTTCCTCTCTCTCTGCCCAGAAGTCCCACCTATACCTCCTGCCTAGCTATTGGCTGTTCAGCTCTTTATTAAACCAGTCACAGTAATACATCTTCACACGGTGTACAAATATCCCACAACAGTCAGCTGTCATCCAAATTTAAATAAAAGCAGAGTCAGTTAAACTGTCCAATGACCGAGAAATATCTAATAAAAGCTGATTGATTACAGAGAGTTTCGATTTTTAGCTGTATAGCCCAGAGTGAGTACAATCTTTTTGTGGAGCATGTGGAATTTGTGTATAAACATGCTCTTTGTCCTTTTTAAAAGTCATCTATAAAAGCATTAAAGGCAATCTCTATAGGATTTTAGGATATAACTTTGGCAATACCTATGGAATATTGTTATAAAATCTTAAAATGGGGATTTTTTTTTTTAAAGATCCTGAGTAACATGTGAATGTGACCTGCAAATTAACAGTGTGGGAGAAATAATTTACCTGCATTTTTTTAGTGAAAATAATTTTTGTAGGCTTTTTATTAGTAAGATGATTTCAACAAGTTACTGCATTAGCAGCCACATTATTTAATAAGCTAATAACCGGTTCTGTTTCAGGCGTGTGGTGGTTTGAAAGAAAATGGCCCCCCAGGGAGTGGCACTATTAGGAGGTGTGGCCCTGTTGAAGGAAGTGTGTCACTGTGGGGGCGGGCTTTAAGGTCTCTTTTGCTCAAGCTTCCCTCAGTGTGATAGTTAGTTGACTTCCTGTTGCCTGTGGATCAAGATGTAGAACTCTCAGCTCCTTCTCCATCACCACGTCTGCCTGCACACAGCCATGCTCCCCATCATGATGATAATAGACTGAACCTCTGAAACTATAAGTGAGCCACCCCAATTAAATGTTTTCATTTATAAGAGTTGCCATGGTCATGGTGTCTCTTCCTAAGACAGCATGCCACTTGGTATAACATAGAAGTCAAGAGCCACTCTGAGATTCCCCAAGTGGACACTCCACTTCTCAACGGTATACCCTTAGTTAAGTCTCACTACCTATAGCCAGGCCCATGCAACCATTAGCACAGCAAGAAGGCACATTACCAGGATGTGGGGGAAAATATGGTATTTGGGGATTGCTGTTGCAGATGCTCTGCCCTCAGACTGTTCAGTTTCAGTTGCGTACCTGGCTACCTACAGGCCTAGATGTAATTACTCCTCCCAAAGTCATCTTTAGTTATACTGATCTCTGTTCAGCAGACAGTGGCAAACCAATTAGTTTATTGGGGTTATTTATAGAAGTGTGGGTGAGGGGTTACTTACAGGTATGGATGACTCAGAGGCAGCTGTATTACTGCAAATCTCACCCCAATCTGACTGATGACTCATGAAAGTTGCAATTCCTGGAGCTCTCTGCAATGACTTATGGGAAGCCCAATAGGTTGAAGAGACTCTTTTGTCCACAGCAGTTCTTATTGCTCATATAAGCTTGGGAATAGAGGGACCTTGTGAATATTTTATGATTCAGGGACTTCTTGAGACTTGTGAGTTGCTTACATTATTTGCTGATTTTGTTTGTTTGTTTGTTTTTCAAGACAGGGTTTCTCTGTGTAGTTTTGGTGCCTGTCCTGGATCTTGCTCTGTAGACCAGGCTGGCCTCGAACTCACAGAGATCTGCCTGGCTCTGCCTGAGTGTTGAGATTAAAGGAGTGCGCCACTGCCACCTGGCTATTTGCTGATTTTTAAGATTAAAAAAAAAAATTAATCATTGCTGGAGGAGGTGGCACATGCCTTTAATCCCTGCTTCTCATGGGAAGGGGTGGATGGGATTAGTCGAAGATTCTACAAGGCTGATCGACTGATTACTTCACGGCTGTAGAGAGACGGACTGTTTTCAGGCTCAGAGCCAAAGTATTTGGGGCTACTTTGGTCTCCTTAATAGCCATTCATGTTCACCTCGATATCAGACCTAACATGTTTTTCACCATTGTAGTGAGAGCTCCAGCAGAGCCCTTGTATCTGGCGTGAATTCTGGAGTGATGGCACCTAAGCTTTGAAGAAACCTTTTGTAAATAGTCAGTGACTGTTATCTAAGGTTTACAGAGTTGCTTTTCCTGAAGGAATTACAGAGCCTATGTAGGACTTAGTCTTGAGACATACCTGGCAAACCAGGAAGTCTCCTACAGCTGAGAATTGCTTAGGTAATGCAATGGTTCCTTCAGACAACTCTTGGATGAGATAAGAAGTTTGGGTACGTAAAAAAATGGCTTGCTAAAAGTGTCTTTTATGTAACGATAAAGAGCTTCTGCAAAGCTCCTTGGCAGTCGGTCCATCAGAGACTGACTCCCCTGCTGCTTTTGGCTTTTGCTAAAGCCGTAATTTTGACCCGACCCATGTAACTAAGAACCCCATTGCACCATCAAAGCCTCCACAGATCTCTAGCTTCTAACCCGTACACTGAGAATGGCATCCGAGAACATTCAAAGCCTGTAGTAGAGTTTTCCCACTCTGCTTCTCCCTACCTCTGTTTGCCCCAGTATATTTAAAATGTACCTTAGCTAATGGTTTATTTTGTTCTGTGATGATAAAAATTCATGTAACAGCTTCCGTACTGAAACATGTTATTTGGGGGCAAAATGAATCCACGTTCCCAAGCCATGGTCGTTCATATTTAGTTCAGAATAAACTTCTTACTCCCTTTGAGGGCTGAGCTGCGCTTTGCATCCTGTTTCAAAAGGCTCCTCTCCCATTGACTACTCTTGTGATCCTCAACCTAACTTGTACAGAAAAGCCTCTTCCCTACCTGTGGTGATCTATTGTTTGTAATAAAGCTTGCCTGAAGATCAGAGGACAGAGCCAGCCACAGAGTTAGCTATAGAGGTCAGGCAGTATGGCACTCACCTTTAATCCTAGCACTCGGGAAACAGAGGTAGAGATCCTTCTGGATTTCCCGGAGTTCAAGGCCACACTGGGCAACATGAGATTAAACCAATCTAAAAGAGAAACAGCCAGGCAGTGGTGGCACACACTTTTAATCCCAGCACTCTGGAAGGCTGAGACAGGAAGTGATACGGCTTGCCAGAGAAAGGAATGTGAGGTGGGAGGAGACGGGAATTCGCTCTCTTGCAGAAGCTCTATCAGGCTGAGGAGGTGGTGAGGCAAGAGGTGGTAGCTGTGGCTTGCTCTGTTTCTCTGATCTTTCAGCTTTCACCCTGATATCTGGCTCCGGGTTTTTATTGTAAGACCATCTAGGATTCATGCAACACCTATCTTGCTCTGCTCTTGGGAGAAATACATGCAGGAAATATTCGCCATCCCTGACTCCACAAAGCTGTCCCCTGACCTCCACAAGTGCACATAGCATACATCTGTAATAATAATTCTTCGACTACCAACAATAATAAAATGTAAACCAGGTGTGGTGGTGCAGGCCTGCAATCTAAGTACTCCGGGGTAGAGACAGAAGAATCAGGGGTTCAAGCCCGTCTTCCACTAACCAGCAAATTCAAAATCAACCCAGCCACATCTTACTGAGGAGTCAAGTTTGGTTCCCAGAACCCATATGGCAGCTCACAACTGCTGTAACTCCAGTCCAGGAGTTTGGATTTTCTCTTCAGGCCTCTTGAAGGCACTGCATTCAGCATGGTGCTCATACGTTCAGGCAAACACTCACTCACACATTTAAAATAAATAAATAAATAAATAAAAGCGGGGCGGCGGTGGCGCACGCCTGTAATCCCAGCACTCGGGAGGCAGAGGCCGGTGGATCTCTGTGAGTTCGAGGCCAGCCTGGTCTACAGAGCTAGTCCAGGACAGGCTCCAAAGCTACAGAGAAACCCTGTCTCGAACCCCGCCCCCCCTCCCCCCCAAAAAAGTGCTACTTAAAGGATAATGAAAGGAAGAGAAAGGGAGTGGCGGGAAACCCAGGAGGGGAACGATGGAGAGTTGGAGCGGCTTCAATCCGAGTTCCAGGCAGGAGGATCTGAAGTGTGACGCCAGCCTTTGCCACACAGTTTGAGGCCACTCTGGACAACTCTGTGAGACGCCATCTCAACACTTCGAAAGGAGCAGGGGTTGTAACTAACACGTAAAGTACTTGTCCAGCATTCCCAAGCCCTGGGCAAAACCCACAAACAAGCCGAACATGAATAAAGTTCAGCACTAAGTACACACATCAGAAATTTAGTGTGTAAAGACTAGTATCAGAAAGCAGGGAGGAAAAAAAGTTCTACATGTAATTAGAATAAAGTACTGTACCAAATGTGGAAACAAAATTGTAAAGGGTCTAGAAAAAGGTTCAGCATGAAGTGTAATACTCTTTTAGCGATGATCGAAAATGCAGAAGCAATAAGGAGAAAAACTAGAAATATTAACTTACGGTGAGGGTGAGGGGTGAGGGGTGAGGCTGACAACATTTAGAGACAAGGAAGTAAGGCCTGAGTATAAAAGGACCTGGGGTGTGCCTCAATGGCACCGATTGCCTAGCATCCCCAAGAAAAAGGAGCGGGGACTGGGGCTAGGGGCGGGGGAGTGGAGAGGGTCGGTTCAGGTGCATATAAAGTTTGATATTTATGTCTAGACAGGAAGAGAAAAGATGCATGAAAGCAGCAAATTGCTGACAATGAAGAAGCTAAGTGAGAAAAGGAGATTGTCAGGAGTGGGATTCGAACCCACGCCTCCAGGGGAGACTGCGACCTGAACGCAGCGCCTTAGACCGCTCGGCCATCCTGACTACGCGTTAGAGCGTGCAGCAGCCCACTTGGCAGGGACAACGTGAAGGCGCTCGCTCATCCTTCGGTGATTGGATCCGGCAGCCGGGACACCCGGACTCCAGATCGAAGCTGCGGAGCTCTCCACAGAAAAGAAGCAACCGCAGTCTGCTCAGGTGGGCACGATGCTCCAAGCTCCCGGATCTCGGGTCGTTCCCCAGCCGGGCCGCGTCCCACCATCTTCGGTGTAGGAACCAGCGCAGCAACAATGCATGCCTGCCAGCCGGAGCCTCTTCTCCGGAGAAGAAGGCAGAGGACAACTACTGGGTGAATGCCCGCGGGTTCGGGTCCTGGTGCGAGGGCCGTTGTGGCGGCGTCCCGGGGACTCTGGGGTTGGGTGCGGAGGTCGGCCGTGGCGGGAGGGAGAGCTTAGGACATGGCTGGAGCGACGGAGAGGGCCCAGCGTGGCGATGAGGGCGTCGTCACGGTCCTCCCCGTTAGTATAGTGGTGAGTATCCCCGCCTGTCACGCGGGAGACCGGGGTTCGATTCCCCGACGAGGAGACGCGTTTTCTTTTTTTCAGCCAGACCAGCAGCCTTGGCGCGCTGGCCCTTGGGGCATGCTACTCTCGTGTCCTGAGCCCCCGGTGCGCCAGGCGAGTCTTGGTGGTGACCCGCCCCGAGCGGTCCGGACGCTCGCTCTTCCCCGTGGCCCTCGCGGCGCGCCGGGTTGCTGCTGCAGTCAGGCGGCGAGAGCGCCCACAAGGGCCCGGCGTGTGCGTGCGGGAGGCGCGGCTGGGACGGCGGGGAACAGCGAGCAGCGGCGGAGCCCCGGTTGGCGGTGGCTCGTGCGGTGGCGTTGGCTTTGACGTCGGGGCGGTCCCCGTGGGGAGGGCTCAGGGCGGGGGCCGGTAGACGACATCGCCGTCTCCGCTGTCCACTGTCGGGTGTCAGTCCCCGGCGTCGTGTGGGTGCCGTCCCGGCGGTGCAGCGTTGGTGGTATAGTGGTGAGCATAGCTGCCTTCCAAGCAGTTGACCCGGGTTCGATTCCCGGCCAACGCAGCTGCCAGCATTTTGCCAAGGTCCAGGGCCGAAGGTGGCCCTGTCTGGTGTCTCTCAGCTTGTCCCGAGACTGCACGACCGACCGATCGCTCGACTGAGCGAAGGAAGGAGGCAGCGGGTCCGAGACATTTTTGAGGATATGGGGAGCGGAGAATTGCCAGCGTCATCAAGAATAACTGGCTATCAAGCAGTCAAATCTGTAAGTAGTCATGAACGTCTAATCACAGCTAGGACCTATTAAGAGAAGCCTGCTACTATCACTCCCTGGTGGTCTAGTGGTTAGGATTCGGCGCTCTCACCGCCGCGGCCCGGGTTCGATTCCCGGTCAGGGAAGTGCTATTTTTAACTATGTAAGTGCTATTTCCTAGTATCCATTATAGTAAGTTTTCCTCTTCCTCAAAGATTTCTCGTTGTCCTCATGCTGTTAAGCACCACCTCACCATGAACCGTACATTTCTCATCGCCTCTGCACTCCTGTCCGTTCTAACCCTCTGTACCCTCAGTGCTCATCCGGTTCCTACTCTTTCCGAAGCCCGGAAGTTTACAATTTGCACATCTCAGTTTTTCTGCTTCTCTTGGTGCCCAGTTGACACACCACCACCATCACACGCGGCACACACACGCCACGCAGAGCGCCCAGGATCACCTTACGACATTGCGGGCTCTTAGTTCTGAAAAGAATCTCTCTAGACTGCCTCACCCGCTCCTGGTGAGCTCTCCATCATCCTCTTGGATACTGCAACGCAAAGCCTATCCTTGGACAGGCAGATGGTTGATTTGAGTCTTCCGGGCTCCTGATCCTTAAACATGCAAAACTTTTGCAAAACTCCAGGGGATCTCGGTGATGGTAATACAGAGGGCTGAAAACACAGCGTGTGATAACAGTACCCAGCTGCCCAGGACGGACTTGTCCCATGATCATTTCATCATTTGAACATTTAACCCCATCAGGGGTGACATCCTCAGTGTCTCTAGTCAGGAACCTCTGAGTAATTGGTGGGAACTATGGCTAGAATGTCAGAAGTCTTTGCTGAATTTTCCATTAGTAGAAGAGAACTCCAAATGATAAATAGCGGCTTTGGGACTCTTAAAAGCCAGAGACAATTACATCCATTACTAAAACCTTTTCTTTTCTTTTGGTTTTTGGTGACAAGGTTTCTCTGTGTAACAGTCCTGGCTGTCTTGGAACTCGGTTTGTAGACCAGGCTGGCCTCAAACTCACTGAGATCCACCTGCCTCTGTCTCCTAAGTGCTGAGATTAAAGGCGTCCACCACCCCCTACCCCCATGGCAGATTTATTTACCTGATTTATTTACCTATTACGTATACAGTGTTCTATCTGCATATATGCCTGCAGGCCAGAGAGGGTGCTAGATCTCATTATAGATGGTTGTGATCCGCCATGTTGCTGGGAACTCAGGACCTCTGTAAGAGCAGCCAGTGCTCTTAACCTCTGAGCCATCTCTCCGGCCCCCCATAAATACAACTTTTTAAAAAAGCCTCTTTTTATTAATTGTAGATGTAACCAACCTTCTTATTAAATAAGAAACACAGAACCAATGCAAAGAAGAAAGCCAAGAGGTCAGAGCTAAGAGCTAAAACCTTACCCTTCCTCCTGCGGTGGTCCTACCTCTCCGAACTAACTACCCCTGTGTTAAAGTCTTTACATAGAGTTCCTGCTCTGCCTTCTCATTGGTTGTAAACCCAACCACATGACCTCCTCGTCACGGCCTGTCTGTATAGGCCTCCAGGTTTTCTATGATTGGTATTGAAATTAAAGGTATGTGTATCCAATACTGGCTATATCCCTGAACACACAGAGACTTACCTAGCTCTGCCTACCAAGTGCTGGGACTACAAGCGTACACCACCACTGCCCTGCTTTCCTATGGCTTGCTAATAGCTCTGACCCCAGGGCAACTTTATTTATTAGCATACAAATAACATTTTAATACAAATAAAATATCACCATAATTAATTCTTTGAGAATCCTTTTAGTGAATTCTAAATATAGTTAAGTTGACAACCAAGAATAGCCCTCACAGCATTCTGTCATATTTTATTATATAATATGTAATATTATATAATATATATAGTATTATATAATATATACTCATAATTTATTATATAATATATAGTAATATATATTCACATATCTATTACTTGGTTAGTATTCATCTTCACTATTACTCTCTCTTATTCCCTCACCCACACTCATTGTGAAGTCCTGGCTGGCTTCAAGCTTGAGGCAATTATCCTGCCCCTTGCTTCTTGTCTCTTAAGTGCTGGCTACCATGTTCTGCTAACTCCATTAATTTTTCACAGCAGACATTAAAACCAGGGGAAATAAAAAAGATTGATTTTTGGCCAATTTGGAAGGACTTAGGGACAGCCAAAGCGCAGCCTCTAACCTCTTAGAGTCCCACTGGGGGTTGGGAGCTAACCTGTCATCAAATGGATCAACTGTGGGAATGCACAAAATCCTGACACATTTCACACAGCACAGGGCCCTTCATAAGAAAATGGGGCCCCAAAGGAACAGTGCAGACAGACAGACGTACTGCAAGAAGGACTCTTCTCTTCCCTAGTGTGATTTGTAATATTCTTGTTCCACATTTTCCGTCAATGAAACCTCCACCTATGTCTGACCCAAGAGGCAGCCAATGTACCAGAGACACAAACACCCTCTCCCAAATATTCAGGCATATCTAAAAGCTACTAGAACATACTCAAAAAGGGGCACCACAGCCCACATCTGCAATCCCAGCACTTGGGATGCAGAGGCAGTAGGATCAGGAGTTCAAGTGGATGCCAGCCTAGATTACACGAGACCTCATCTCAGGAAAACTAACAAACAAGCAAACACAAATATTCAAACTAGTCCTGCAAAGTTTTCCCAGAGTGCACTATGTGAAAATATTCATTATGCCTTCCTGGTGGTCTAGTGACTCAGGTTCATTACAGTCACCACCCTGGCCTGGGCTTAATTCTTGGTTAGGAAATCTTGTTTTTACATCTAGTCAATATTACAACTGTGGACAAGTACTCCCCAATCCTCTGCTCTACTTGTCAAAGCCTGGTCCACCTTTCAAACATCCGGAAGAGCACATGACTATGGGTGAAGCTGTCACTGTTGCCACGGACCCTGGTGATCTCAGAGCCTACTTTGCTGAACTCAGTTTAGCTCATTTCACATATAAAGTTTATTATGGACAGAAGTGTGTCCTCATTCTTCTGCCGCCCCACCCGATCAAACGAATTGAGAATGACTCCATTTCTAAAATATGTAAAGAAGTTAAGTGTCCTGATAATTGGGCTCCCTGAGAAGAACCATCCAAGTAGAGACAGCAGGGGAACCGGTGACATTCCCTGTGCAGTCCAAACCCCTGGACGACACCTGCTCTTGGGGGCCCAATGAACAGGGAGTAAATACACAAAAGGGAGGGAAGGAGGACCTCTATCCTATTAACACTATGTATGTTAATCCAATCTTTCTATATGAATTCCTTTTTTTTTTTTTTTTTTTCTGTTTGTTCGTTTATCAAGACAGGGTTTCTCTGTGTAGCTCTGGCTGTCCTGGAACTTGTTCTGTAGAAAGATCTGCCTGTCTCTGCCTCCTGGGTGCTGAGATTAAAGGTATGCACTACCACCACCTGCCTCTATGTTGATTTCTAAAGTGTAAATGTTCCCAAAAAAGTGGGTTAAGAATGAGTTTGAACAAAATTCCCTGACTGGAAATGGAACCTATCCCTCAGTGGTGAAAGCACCAAATTCTAGCTACTAGACCATCAGGGATAGCTGTTCCCACTCTATACCCATCATGTTCTGACAAAAGGTCATGACCGGTTGGGTATGGTGGTGAATACCTTTAGTTCCAAACAGGCAGGTCCACCTTGAACTCACAGAGATCCACTGGCCTCTTCCTCCAGAGTAAAGACTTGGCAAAGGAGCCTGACCTCTTGTTTGTTTTTTTGAAAGGGCTTGGCTTATAGTTAAGGCTGGCCACAAACCTCACCTTTTCTTGCCTTAGAATTCCTGAGTGCTAAGATTACAAATGTCTTCTGCTATGGCTGGCTTGAGCTAATTTTTACAAGTATTTACACTGTAACATAAAAACAAACCTAGGAGGTTAGAGACATCTCTAATCTCACCTCCTGGGAGGCAAAGGCAGGCGTAGTCTCTATCTATCAAGTTTCAGGGCAGCCAGGGCAACATGGAGAGATCCTGCTTCAAAACAAAACAAAAAGGTAGGTCAAGAGAACACAGGATAACAACTGGGGAAAAGTGAACACTCTGTAGGCATTAAATGCTGTAATTACATAATACAGATAACAGGTAAAATTCAAATTCTTTAAGCACCAAGTCCGGCCTTGGAGTTTGCACCCAAGTGTGAAGAGCCTGTAAATTGGAGGGAGACCTTAGGGCTGAGTACCGAATCAACCGAAGGTTGATGGGTAAAAAAAAAAAAAAAAAACCTAGGGGAATGGGCAGGCCTCTGCGAAACCGACCCAGAGGGAAACCCTATAAAGCGGCCAGTGGGATGCAGCTGTGCAGTGGTTAAGTACTAATGCCAAGAATGTCATCGAAGAGTATTTCAAATGCCAGAAATGAATAAAGATACATTTTGACTCATTTAAAAAAAAAAAAAAAGAGCTAAACTAAAAAGCCTGAAAACGTTTTCTACTTAGGTTCAGGACAAACGTAAGATGCATTTTCATTGTTTCTGGCCTGAGCTTGCCAAGGCCCTCACCTAAGTGGCTTCCTGCCTGATGTCTGCTCCATTTTCCTCTAATCCCGCGGCACAGCAGATGCTGGGCGCCAGGGGGTGCCCTAGACTCATGGGCCAGGCATTTCCAGATCCTCAGGATCTGGAAAACTATGCGTGTTTACGGAAGCCTGGAGCTCTTCCCATGGCCTCGGGGTCCTGGCCGTAGTCTTGCTGGCCGTTTTCTTCGGCGGTACCATCGTACCTCCACGGGTGAAAGTCATCTAACCTCAGAGTGGAACCTGCCTGATTGACTGGGCTGAATTTAAGAGCGAGAGCCAGAAAACAATAAAGTTACTCCAAATGTAACATGCTTACAAGAAGTCAGTAAGCAGCTAGTTTCCGTAGTGTAGTGGTTATCACGTTCGCCTCACACGCGAAAGGTCCCCGGTTCGAAACCGGGCGGAAACAGCAGCTTTGTGTTTTTCATTTTCGTTTTTTCACCCCTAAAGAAGGATCGAAAGAATTTAAAGTGAGAACCCACTGAAGGATCTAACCAATTCACAGTGAAATCCCACGTCTCCTGGTTCCTACGAGGACTGGAACATCGCAGTTACAATTACACGAGCGAGGGCAGAGTGGTGGCGATGAACCGTTCCTCCTAGGGCAGTGACACTTAGGGTGGATTTTGTTTCTGCAGCGAGAGACCCGCAGGTTCTTGTGTTGCCCTTCAGCTTCTGGATCGCGTCTTCCAGAAGGCACTGTGGACACCCTGAGAGCTAGAAACGGCTGCTCAGTGCGTGGGTGGAGTCGTCAGTTCTGACTTCTGCCCCCGGAAGGGCTCTGATCTCTTCAGCGGGGATTGCCTCATGCCCCCTCCTCCAGTGCTGATAACCTGTACTGACATCCAAACCCCCTCCCCCGTGATCTTTTTTAAATCTCGCTTTATAATGCGGCATCATTAACCTTCCTGTAGCAGAGACGCTCCCATCTCTGTTATTTACACATGCCTCTGCTGTGCGTGGTTTAAGATGTCACCGTCCGTCCTTGGACTTGAAAATTATTCTTCCTCTCTCCCTCTCTACAGTCTCTTTCCACGAGGAATCTTAAGGTCCTTGATTTTTAGATCAGTTTGAAAGAATATATTTTATTTTCATTAAAAAATTATTTTCTAAAAAAAAATGATTTTCTAGGGCCAGAAGGAAAATAATTGGGTCAGCTGTCGAGAGGTCTTGCGGAGGACCCAGGTGGGCCATAACCACCCGGAACCCCGGTTCCTGAGGACTTGACACCTCCGTCCTGCAGGTGGGTGGTATACATACACACAGAGAAAAATAAGTTTAAGGAGCTGAGCAGTGGTGTCGCATGCCCTTAATCCCAGCACTCGGGAGACAGAGGTAAGCGGACCTCTGAGTTCTAGAGCGAGTTCCAGGACAACCACGACTACACAGAGAAACTCTATCTCAAAATAATTACAATGTTTATGGAAAAAATAATCCCCATGGCTAGAGAGAGACCGCAGTCGATAACGTGCTTGCTTGTAGGCCTGAAACCCCGAGTTCGGATTCCCAGCCCTCACTGAGAAAGCCAGAACTGTCAGCTGGAGCTCCAGCATGTCAGCTTCAGCAAGCATCCGGGTGACTCTCTGCTGCATGCTCTTTGTTCTTCCTTTGGAACTCGGGACAGCCTGCTTCCGACTTTGGACTGGGAACTCTGGCTGCCTCAACCAGACCTCCCTGGTCCCATTTATTTATTTGGTTGGTTGGTTGGTTGGTTTTTCGAGACAAGGTTTCTCTGTGTCGCTTTGGTGCCTGTCCTGGATCTCGCTCTGTAGGACTCACAGAGATCCGCCTGCCTCTGCCTCCCGAGTGCTGGGATTAAAGGTGTGTGCCATAGCTGCCTGGCCTCTTTTATTTATTTTTAGTGCATTTTAATAGGTGTTTTGCCTGCATATACGTCTGTGCACTACATGCAATAATACAGTGCCCTCAGAGGCCAGAAGAAGGCATTGGATCCTCTGAAACTGGAGTTACAGACATTGGAGCTGCCATGTGGGTGCTGGGAACAGAACCCAGTCCCATGAAAGAGCAACCAGGCAAACAGTGCTCTTAATATAGCTTCCCCCCTTTCTTTCTTTCTTTTTTCTTTCTTTCTTTCTTTCTTTCTTCTTTTTTTTAAAGACAAGTCCTCACTATGTAGCTCTGGCTGGCCTGGAACTCCTTATGTACGCCAAGAAGACCTCAAATTCACAGAGATCTGCTTACTTCTGCCTCCCTACTGTTGGGAATAAAGGTGTATGCTACTCTGCCTGGATAATTTTTACTTTTGCTCCATATAGACTTAAAAATTCACTCATCCAAAACTGAAGAATGATACCGAACTCAGGGTCTCATACTGTAGTCCATACTGGCCTTGAACTCAAGGTGATACTCCTGCCTCAGCCACCTGAGTTTTTGTTTTGTATATCTTTAAAAAAAAATTATTTATCTAATGCAAAGTATGCGATGGTCTGCTCTCACTTTCAGGGCAAAACACTCCGGAACACAGAGTGAAAACCACGTCCTGGGAATCAGAAGGAAAGAGCTCACCACTGTGCTGGCATTCTGAGTCCGCTCATCACCCCCCCCACACACAAGTTCCATTAAGGGTGGATGAGGACTGAGCTGCAATTTGACCTTGACCCTAAATCATACACTAACCTCTAACCGAACCCTGACCTTGACCCATCGTGTTGGGCAAAATAACACACACACTCCCCAATGTATCCATGTGTTGAGCCGTGAATATGCTGCCTCATGGGCTGGATATGGTTTAAGCGTGTCCCCCCAAATGTCTGTGTGCTAGAAGCTTGGCCCCCGTTGTGGCTGTACTGAGGTGGTAGAAGCTGTAAGAAATAGCCCTGATGGGGCTGGAGACACAGCTCAGCGGTTAAGAACTCCTCCTCCAGAGGATCCCACGCCCTCTTCCGGCTTCCCTGAGCACCAGACACCCAGCAGCTTGGTGTGTAGACATATGCATGCAGGCAAAGCACCCACACACATAAAAATAAATTAAAAATAAAAAAAAAAGTAGGGTCCAATAAGTAAGTTAATCCATGCATCACAACTGCATTCCCGCACAAAAGTGTGTGCGCCCAAGACACACACACACACACACAAACACACACACACACACACACACACACACACACACACACACACAGCAGTAGAAGGTGCTCAGATCATTGGAGTTGCCTTCATCATCAATGTAGCTCTTGAGATAAAGTTGTTTTTGTTGTTTGGTTTTGTTTTATTTTTTAAGTCTGGCCCCTCAGTTCTCTGGGCTTCCTGATCACTGGATCTCTCCATCTGTCTCCTCTCTTCACCATGAGATCCTCACCAGAGAACTAACACATGATAGCACTTGATATTGGACCTTTGGCCTCCAAATGAGAGTTAAATAAACTTCGTTTTGCACCCATTATGGTATTTTCTTATATTAACAGACAATGTGATAATACACACAGCATGGAGCACAGACTTGGAGGTGGAAGATTTCTTGAGGCTGGTATTTGCAGATAGGCCCATCTACCAGGAGGAAAGCAAGTTAGCGGTTGTAACAACTAGTTAACAACGGAGGCCAACCGAAAACAGAGGGATGTCGTGTGTGGTGGCGTCCCAGACAAGTCTGGGGCTGGCCTGGGTTGCAATACATTTCTAGAAAGCATGAGACAGAACTGCGGACCTGAGGCCTTGCAGACCACTTGGCCCATCCCCAGTTTCCGGTTTCTTCTCCGGGGCGCAGACTGCCCCGCCTCATCCCCTGGCCGCCCCGCCTTCCTGCCCGGTCCCACGGTCCCCAAAGAGCTTTCCGGGTAGTCCAGCGTGAGTCACGGGAAGGGAGGGGGGTTGGGGGTTGAGCTCATTTCTGGACAGTGGGGACCGGATGTGACTCTCGGGAGCCACACACTTGCGGGAGGAGAGCGGAGCAGAGAAAGGGCACCTCCAGCCCTCTCTGTGGCCGGGGCAGTGACCAGGAGAACCTCAAGCCTTCGCAAGGGAAATGGGCACTTTCGTTCCAACTGAGTTCCCGTCACTTCTGCCTAATCGCCCCACCCCCAGCCCCACCGCAGACAAGGTTTTATTTGCTTAGCCCTGAAGACCAGGCTGGCCTCGAACTCAGAAATCAACCTGCCTTAGCCTGAGTGTTGTAATTGCAGTGGTGCACCCCACCCCCACCCCGTCGGGCTCAACAGTTGAAGAGTTAACTTTGGAAGATTATCTTTCATTAAGTAACTTTCAAGGGTTTGGTTTTGGTTTGGGTTTTGGGTTTTTTGTTTGTTTGTTTGTTTGTTTTGGTTTTTTTTTTTTTTTTGTAAACATTTTTGTATTTTGAGACAGGATTTCTCTGTGCTCTGTAAACCAGGCTGTCCTTGAACTCAGAGATCTGCCTGCCTCTGCCTCTGGGATTAGAGGCGTGAGTCATCACGCCAGAACTTTCAGAATCTTTAATTTACTAATGAGATCTTTGAAATCACTTTGTTCGTTTTCCATTTACTTTGTATCAGACTAATTTACAGTGCCATCAAATCCTTGTAATCATTTTAGGAGATAACCACTATCATTAAAATGTTATACATCGCCGGGCAGTGGTGGCGCACACCTTTAATCCCAGCGCTTGGGAGGCAGAGGAAGGTGGATGCCTGTGAGTTCGAGGACAGCCTGGTCTACAGAGTGAGTTTCAGGACAGGCTGCAAAGCTACACAGAGAACCCCT
Organism: Peromyscus eremicus; assembly: GCF_949786415.1. Lineage (NCBI taxonomy): Eukaryota > Metazoa > Chordata > Mammalia > Rodentia > Cricetidae > Peromyscus > Peromyscus eremicus. The sequence goes on along the minus strand of NC_081431.1, from coordinate 23,847,988 downwards.
GTCTCAAAAAACCAAAAACCAAAAAAAAAAAAAAAAAAAAAAAAAAAAAAAGTTATACATCAAGAACAGTTATAGACATACTGTGATCCCATTCCATTAAGTGATGGCCTAGATCCAAACCCTGGCCATTTACACTGATGTCCACAAATTCCTTTTACACTGGAGTGTCAAATTGTTTTCAGTTCTCAACCTAGAGGTTGAGACCCCTTTAGGGGTGAAACGACCCTTTCACTGGGGTCATATATCAGATATCCTGCACACCAGATATTTATATTACAATTCATAACAGTAACAAAATTACGATTATGGGGTAGCAATGAAAATAATTTCATGGCTGGGGGACACCACAACATGAGGGACTGTATTAAAGGGTCTCAGCAGTAGCAAGGTTGAGGACCCCTGATTTAAAATCTGTTCTACAGAGCCAATGGTGCACACTTTGAATCCCAGCTCTCGGGAGGCAGAGGCAGGTGGATATCTGAGAATTCCAGGCCAACCTGGGCTACATAGCCAGGACTAGAGAGACCTTGTTTCCACAGAGAGGTGAGAGTGAGGAAATCCAGAGGTCTGTGTGCCAAGAGGATAGGAAGACAGGGACATTTGTGGGCATATGGGAAAGAGTCAGGCTGAAGAACTGAAGATTCCAATTGAGAATCAAGAACTGTAGGACCGGCCATGGTAGCGCATGCCTTTGATCTCAGCATTCAGGGGGCAGAGGCAAGTGGACCTCTGTAAGTTCTGGTGAGTTTCAGGATGGTAGGAGCTACATAATAGAGAGAATCTGTCTTTTAAAAAAAAAGTACTGCAAACACAATTCGAAACATTTACTTAAGGCATTATGACTCTTCCCATCTGTGGAGAGACAGTGTTCCAGGACTCTCACCAGAAACCCTGACGGCTCCTCTAGAACAACCTAAGCAACTGTTCCTAAGCAACCGTTTGAGATATAACCTCAGGTATATATGGCTTATGTCAAGACACTTATTTGTGACTCTTCCTGGAGGAGCCCATACGAACACTTAAGTATGTCTTATTCTTTCCCGTCTCTCTTTCTCTTAATCTTCGTGTTTAAAATCTCTGTTTGAAAAGTCCTTCAGGAGCTGGAGAGATGGCAGATATTGATGTTTATCCTCCTGCCTGCATCTCCTGAGTGCTGGTAGTGATTCTAGGTAGAGACACCACCTTGTTTAATACAGACTCAAGTACAGCCGTTGAAGGATGCACAGAGGAGGAGCTTCGGAAAAAGACAGGACACAGCTTACAAACCTGAGCTTGGATACAGGCTTCTCAAAAGAGAAAGACTGGACATTCAACTGTAGTCACTGAATAACTTCCAGTCGTTACGTTGTATCTTGGCTATTTCTGTCTACTCACTTGAGCAAAGGAGTCTGTACCTCCTTGGGAGAAACTGACTAAGGAGGAAACGACACTGGTTTTATTAGACAAAGTGACACATCTTCCTCTTAGTTCTCTTGGGATGCACTTAGAATCCACCATCCTGGCCATGAGAAGTACAACGCCCTGACGGTAAAATAGCTAAATAAAATCAATTTTTTTTTTAAAAAAAGGTACTTTCTGAGAAGCCACGTGTTCGAGATCCTGCTTACAACCTCAGCTAAGATGCAGCCACACCCTGTTCTTCCCCTTCATAGACAAGGGGGCTGGGAGGACGCTGTGTGTCACATGCTGTGAGACAAGCATGCTGGGGTCTGAAATGGGGGCAAGGGACGACCCCGCTTCCAGAGCCAGCTTCCTCGTGAGCTCAAAAATGCAAGACAACTTACCAATGCAACGCACATTATAACCAGCATAAGTCACTCACATGAATGAGCAGTTCCAGATGATTCCAGCCCCCGAGGTATCATCAACCTCGAGCCTCTCTGTCTTCCCAGTGATTTTTATTTGGGGGCAGAGAAAAGCCAACCCCACTGTACCCCTCTACCCTTTTTGTTCTTTAAACAGAGTTTAGCTACATAGCCCAAGCCTGGAACTTGAGACATCCCCACCTCTACTGTTGGACCCCAAAGTTTAGGGTCTCAAGGGGGCGCCCCAAGAACCCAGACTCCAGTCCAGCTGATGCAACAGCACGAGGATTTTATTGGCTTCTGTACAGAAGGGCAAACTCTGCTCCCAAGAGCAAGAGTCGCATCTTACTGTAGCCACATGGGTGCTTTTAAAGGAAAAACCCACAAAAGCCATAAGATTACAATTCCCATACAATTTCATGGCCTGATCACAGGGTGATCACAGAGGGGGTACAGTCACATCTGCATGCACATTCTTCCTGAAACCTCAAGGGGGGTATCAGGGCAGGAGTGGAGTTTACAAAGGGCACTGTGGTCCTTCCTGGAACACCTGCAACTATCCCAGTCACAGTTGAGCACATCTCTTAACAGAAATCTTTTTACATTGTTATGTGGTTGCAGGGGAGATTAATGGCTGAGTCAGGTTGCCCTTGGAACTAGATTTTTAGTTTCTCATTTCCTGGTGCTTGAAGTTTCTCTCTTCCTGAGGCTTGGGGGTGTAAGCCTGAAGGGCTAGGGTCTTTCACTACCTCCTTCTTCTTCTTCTTCTTTTTTTTTTTTTTTTTTTTTTGGTTTTTTCGAGACAGGGTTTCTCTGTGTAGCTTTGCGCCTGTCCTGGATCTCACTCTGTAGTCCAGGCTGGCCTCGAACTCACAGAGATCCGCCTGGCTCTGCCTCCCCAGTGCTGGGATTAAAGGCATGCGCCACCACTGCCCAGCTTTATTCAGGTTTTTTGAGACAGGGTCTCTATGTACAACCCTGGCTGTCCTGGAACTTGCTATGAGGACCAGACTGGCTTTGTGTTTATTTTTTAAAGTTATACGGGCTCCCTGCTGGCAAAGTCCTGGAACAGTTCAAGATACCACGTGGCTTGTGTATTAGTTATTTTGAAATAGGGTCTCACTGTATAGCTTTGGATGGCTTGGAACGTGATATGTAGGCCAAGCTGGCCTCAGATTCACAGAGACTCTCTTGCTTCTGCCTATGCAGTACTGGAATTAAAGTGTGTGTGATACCACATCTATCGAGGGTGGTTTGTTTGTTTTGGTTTTATTTTTAAGATATGAACAGGTGCCAGGCAGTGGTGTCTCACGCCTTTAATCCCAGCACTTGGGAGGCAGAGGCAGGCGGATCTCTGTGAGTTTGAGGCCAGCCTGGGCTACAGAGTGAGTTCCAGGACAGGCACCAAAGCTACACAGAGAAACTCTGTCTCGGGGGAAAAAAAAAGATATGAACAGGCTCAAAAAACCAAATTAAGATAGAGAAATCGATAAAATCGATATACTTACTTCATAAAATAGATTTAGCATTTTGCTTTTATTTGTCCTGCTCAAGAATAGTTTAAGAAGTTGAAGGGCCAGGTGTAGTGGCCACACCTGTACCTGCAGTGTTTGGGATGTAGAAGCAGGAAGATCAAGGGCTTTGTCAGCTACACACTGAATGTGAGGCTAGCCTGAGCTTTGGAAGAGGTGGCTCAGTGGATGAGGACATGCTGGGAAACCACAAGGGCCTAAATTCAAACCCCGGCACCCATAACAAGCTGGGTCTATGTACACCTATGACCCCAGTACTCCAGTGGGCAGAGATAGCAGAGTGGGGGCTTAATGCCTGCCAGCCTAGCACAAAAACGTGAGGTCAGAGTTCAGGAAGAGACCCTGCCTCAAAGGAATAAGGTAAACAACAATACAAGAGGACGCCCGGATACGCCCCTTTGTCCTCTGCAGGAGACACTCCAAATAATTGGAAAAGCCAATCTTTAAAAAGTGTGTGTGTGTGGGCTGGAGAGATGGCTCAGAGGTTAAGAGCACTGTTTGTTCTTCCAAAGGTCCTGAGTTCAATTCCCAGCAACCACATGGTGGCTCACAACCATCTGTAATGAGATCTGACACCCTCTTCTGGCCAGCAGGGATATGTGCAGACAGAACACTGTATACGTGTGTGTGTGTGTGTGTGTGTGTGTGTGTGTGTGTGTGTGTGTGTGTGTGTGTTGCACATGTATGTGGAGGGAGATAAGAGGACAATTTACAGGAGTCAGCTCTCTCTTTCCACCATATGGGTTCCAGGGATCAAACTCAGGTCGTCAGGCTTGGTGGCAAGTGCCTTTCTTCAGGGAGCCATCTTACTGGCCCAGGAGAAGCAATTTCTAAAATAAGTTAAAAATATTGATCTCAGTGACAGAGTGCTGCCTAGCATGCACTACACCTGGGTTCAATCCCTGGTCCTTACAAAATAAACAAAAATAACAAAATACATAAATAACAATAAAAATAATCTCAAGTGCTGAGATGAAATGTGTGTGCCAACACACCCAGCAGTTTCTGTAATTTTTAGAAAATGGTAGAAATGGTTTCTGAAGATAAAGAAGAGAAAGGCGCTTCTGAGAGCCGACGTGAGCCTGAACGCTCAGCAGGCCGGGCTCAAAGGCCAGTGTGTCTGTGATTCTTAGATGTTAACTCACGGGTTCACACTTGGTGCCCGGACTGGTTTGTTAAGCTGATTTTCTATTTTTAAAAATCTATTTCATGTAATTTTTTTCAATTAAAAAAATTTCTGCCGGGCGGTGGTGGCGCATGCCTTTAAATCCCAGCACTCGGGAGGCAGAGCCAGGCGGATCTCTGTGAGTTCAAGGCCAGCCTGGTCTACCAAGTGAGTTCCAGGAAAGGCGCAAAGCTACACAGAGAAACCCTGTCTCGAAAAACCTAAAAAAATAAAAAAATAAAAAAATAAATAAATAAAAATTCTTCCTCTCAACTGAGTGTGCCACAGCGCACACTTGGAATCCACCCCCATTGCTGGAGATGGAGGCAAGAGGACCTGGAATTCAAGGCTAGGCTCTGCTCCAGGAGAAGTTCAAGATCAGTCTGAGTACATGATATTGTCTCAAATATATACTCTTTTAGTTTGTGCCATCTCCTCTCCTTTTTTCCAGGGTAGTTTGACTAGAAAATCTACTGGTTTTGTTTGTTACTGTTTTCACACACACACGCGCACACACACACACACACACACACACACACACACACACACACACACACCACATGAGAGATAGGTGAGAGAGAGAGAGAGAGAGAGAGAGAGAGAGAGAGAGAGAGAGAGAGAGAGAGAGAGAGACAGATTGAGAATAGCAGTCTCCATTAGGGGGTGCCATAGTCTCAGAAAAGAAAATTAGCATAGCTTTTGAACTTAGAGGTGGTTTGGAGCTGAAACTTTCACATTTGTAGCCATGCATCATTTCTGGCCTTATTGTGGACAAAATTGCTTCAGTTTTTATGGGGAAATCTACAAAATCCAGATCTCCACTCCAGCACCTATTTACCATCTGGACCAGTGGGGTAGCATGTCGGGTTTCTTGGAACTACTTGAGAGAAATCTTGGAGGGCTGATACTATCACTAGAGATAATGCTTCAGATGATCCAAACTGTGTGGTAGGGAAATAGACTTGGGATCTTCGTGTCTGATCAACCCAAATGCTCAAACTATAGGTCTGCCCCCCTCCCCTCATCCCGCATGTCCAGATCATTCTTTGGAAAACTATATAAAAACTGTTGACTGGTTTTAAGACATTTTTGTAAAAGACCCATTCATTCAAAGCAAAGCAAGTCTCCATTTTTATTTTGTTATTTTTCTATTATTATTTATTATCAGACAACTGAGGATGACCTTGAACTTCTGATCCTCCTGCCTCACCTCCCAAGCACCGGGTTACAGGCATCGCCTGATTTATGCAGTGCTGGGAATCTAGCCCAGGCTGCCTGCTTGTGCGGCAGACACTCTACCAAGTAGAGCCACATCCCAGCCCCTTCATTGACCAGAGTCGTTTCTGTCCTTTCTGTTCTCTCCTATTACACTGTCGGACTCTCTGAGAATAACTCGCCTCATCTCTGGACAGTGGTTCTCAGCCTGGGCGCACACTGGCTGACGTGATCAACGTCTGTAGTGAAGAGAGAAAGAGATGTTGAAGGAGAAAAGTAAAATTTCTCCTTGTGATTGTGCTTGGCCCTCCAGATTCCTCTGTCCTTTGCGGCCCAAGGTTTTTTTGCAGCAGGAGGTTTTGCTTCTTACCTTGGAGAATGTTAAATACACCTGTAACGTTCTAGGGCCCCACCCTTTTCTGTTTGACATAACAGGAACAGGTCTGTGTGTGTGTGCATGTGCACTTGTGTGTGGATGGATGTGTGTGTGTGTGTGTGTGTGTGTGTGTGTGTGTGCTTACGCATTCGCACTCGCGTGCCACGGAGCATGTGGGGAATGGAGGAACACTCGCGAGCTGGTTCTCCCCTCCACTCCGTGTTTCTGCCTGTCTGGAACTCCCATCGAAGTGGAAGAGCATGGTGGCTCCAGATGAAGCTGGCTTTTTCATGTGGGTTCTGGAATCAAACTCAGGTCATCAGACTTGTTTGAAAGTATTTTTACCCACTGAACCATCTTGCCGGTCCCTCTGGGTATCTCTTTGCTGTGGTTTGTTTTGAGACGGGGTCTCACTGTGTAACCATGGCTGGCTTGAAACTCACTCTGTAGACCAGGTTGACCACAAACTCACAGAGATCCACCTGACTCCCCCCCCCCCCCCCCCCGTATGATTAAAGCTGTGCACCGCCACATCCATCCCTCTGGGCACTCTTAATAACAATGTTAAAATTATCAATCCCTCTTTGTAGCAAATGCGTACCACGGTATGTTACGCATAGTTAATGCTCAGAGCCAGGACAGTGTTCATTTTCCATGCGAGGTTGTTGAGGCCTGCGCAGATGAACTTCCCTAAGGCCTCAGATTCCAAGCACAGCCAGAATTTCGCCCGGATAAGTTGGCTCCAGGGTGGACACTGGTGGCTGTCCTCGCTTAGCTCCATGTTTACACACTGTCCACAGAGCCAAGGAAAACTGCCTTAACAGCAGGTAAAGAAGACAGAAATTCCCAGGGAAACCACGGGTGCAGAACTGTCACTTTGCCTCTTAGGGACAAAATGGATGTTCTAGGGCAGAGACAGTCCTCGGTCCTAAAATAACTCGTCTCCTCCATCACGCTAGAGAGTAATGAGAATCACAGGGACAAAGCACATGGGTCTCCTTTCCTATGTCACACTATCCAGCAGCCAACTGTGACAGCCTCTAACAAGGGCTGTTCTTACCCGGTTATCTAGAAGGGTCAGGAGTGTCCTTATGCAGGGTGTGTTAGATGGGATAAAGATCTTAGGGCAAGAAAGAACTAACAATTATCTCCCCCGAATTTTGAGGGCAGAGTCTCAAGTAACCCAAGCTAGCTTCAAACTTGTAACAATCCTCTTGCTTCAGCATCCCAAATGCTGGGATTGTAGGTGTGAGCTACCACATGCAGCGTGCTTTCTTTAAAAAATAAATAAATAAATAAAAGATTTTATTTTTAATCATATGTATGGGTTGGGGTGGCTGTGTCAGAAGAGGATGTCAGAGTCCACGTAGCTGTAGTTATAGGTAGGTACAAAGCCATGGGTGTGGACAGCGGTGGCGCACGCCTTTAATCCCAGCACTCAGGAGGCAGAGTCAGGCGGATGTCTGTGAGTTTGAGGCCAGCCTGGTCTACAGAGCGAGTTCCAGGACAGGCTCCAAAACTACATGTTCAAAAAAAAAAAACAAAAAACAACAAAAAAAAAACGAACGAACGAGCAAAAGAATGTACAAGCCATGGGTGCTGGGAAACTGAACTTGGGTCCACTGCAGAGCAGCATGAACTCTTAATCACTGAGCCATCTTTCCAGCTCCCTTCTGCCCCTCGACACTTGTTTTTAAACCTGCATCTATTAATTATATAGTAATGGGTTTCATTGTGTCATTTTCATACATGTATCTATTCTGATCATATTTACCCTCTTATCCTCTCTTATCCCCAACTCCCAATGAACCTCCTCTGCTCCCCAACAAGTCCCCCTCCCATGTTATGTGGACGTTTGTTGTTTGTTGAAATAAGGTCTCACTATGTGGCCCTGGCTGGCCTGGAACTTCCTCTGTAGACCTGGCTGACCTCAGATTCACAGAGATACATCTGCCTCTGCCTCCTAAGTGCTGGGATTAAAGGCACCGCCATGCCCTGGTGTGCGTGTAAGTGTGTGGATGGCCTACTGAGCTCAGAGTTGCTTGCATGAGCCGGAGGCTGTTTACAGGAATATGGGCAACCTACCAGTGGCTGGCTACAACCCTAAAGAAAAAGATCTTGCCCTCCCCCCGGAAACCATTAACTGCCACTGGCTCCACATGAAGGGTGGGGCCATGTGAGCCCCTCCCCCAGCCACTGTTAACTGCCTATATAGCCCCAGAGAGGAGTGGGGCCTCGTGAGTCCCTCCTTTATTTTTTTAAGATAGGGTCCTACTATGTAACCCAGGCTGATCTTGAACTTGAGATCCTCCTGCCTCTGCCTCCTGGATACTGGGATCACAGGCATGCACAGTCATACTTGGCTCTGAAGTATCTATTTCTTTGGACAACTTATTTTCTTTTTTAAAAAAAAAAAAAAAGCTGGGTGGTGGTGGCCCACGCCTTTAGATCCCAGCACTCGGGAGGCAGAGCCAGGCGGATCTCTGTGTGTTCAAGGCCAGCCTGGGCTACCAAGTGAATTCCAGGAAAGGTGCAAAGCTACACAGAGAAACCCTGTCTCGAAAAACCAAAAAAAAAAAAAAAAAAACCTAAAACAAAAAACCCAAAAACTCGAGACTATATAACTGACAAGCGCTCTTTAGTTCTAACACCCTAGTAGATGAGTAGATCTGCTTAACAGAAAAGTAGATGTGTCTCAGAGCATTTCTTAGTTTTCTAGCTAGTACGTTTGGGCGCCATCACTCCATCCTCCCAAACCTGGTACTTTAGTCTTAGACTTTCATCATCCCTGCTCAGGTTCCTGCCCTAGGTCCCAATTTGCAATATCCCAGCCAACACCATGAACCTATGTTCCTGGGTTCTGTGACTGGACCATGATGGAGGAGTCATTTAAGGACGAAGGACAAGACATACATTTCCTTCTGGGAGCACACAAGTTGGTGGCTTCCTAAGCACGGTGCCTCTGTTATCTGTAGACAGTGTCTTGGCTGTGTTCGGTTCCCACAGTGCGTTTACAGCATCTAGATATTTCATTCACGTTATCCTACACTGTGCAAAGCAGGTCATCTCTACAATATGTGACGAGAGCTGTTGATCGAAGGGAAACCAGCGGCTTAAGCCATATAATACCATGTTGACTAAGGACTCGGCCCTGTTTCTAGTTCTCCAGTTAGTTCATTATACCACAGTGTCTCACAAACTCAGCTCCTGGTGTCCCAAAGCTTGTTTACATAGGTGAAGCTGTCATTCAGAGACAACCTGGAAATTCTGAAGCAGGGCTAACATGTTGGGGAAAGAGGCAGCTGCTTCTCAGCTCATTTTTTTTTTTTTTTTTTTTTTTTTTTTTTTTTTTTTTTTTTAATGTTTATTCAGTCCTCCACACTCTAAAAGGAAAAGGAACCCAACTTTCAGAGAGAAAGGAAGGGGGCAGTGTGAGCCACGGAAGGTAGGCCACCCTTGCTGATTGGGAGGTACTCCCAGAAGGCCGCGCTTCTGTAGTTGCCAGGCAACAAGTGTAAACAGGACAGGATCATGGCCACTAACTACAGTGCCAACCAGGTAAGTTCTCGTTCTCCGCCCTAACATTTGATTTTACCTTCCGGATTCTACCTTTGGGCCTCCCCCTCCATCAGATTCAGATCCCTAAACAGATGCTGAGTGGGTTGAGGTGGCGTTTCACCTCAGAGTTGGGAGGGTCCAGGAACAAGCAAAAAGGACCTGAGTTAAGTTTGTAGAGTGTAAGCCAGAAGGCATTGATTTTATTTTTACAGGCCAGAGTACACCTTTTAGGCTTTGTAAGTCAAATAACAAAGTCATAGCTATTTACATGAAAGTTGTCCCTAATTTGTTTAAAATTGAAGATATAGTACCTGAGGCAAGTGTAGAGGTACTCCCCAGTGATCCCAGGACTTTGGAGGCAGGAGGAGAATCAGGTGCTCAAGGCATCCTTGGCTAACTAACATACTGAGTCCAAAGCTAGCCTGAGCTCCATGAGACCCCCACCCCTCACACACACACAGACAGACACACAAATCTGACCATTGTGCTACATACCTGCAATCCTAGTTACTTAGGACAAGGAGGCAAAGTAATCACTGAAAATTTGAGGCCAGCCTGGTCTATATAGGATGTTCCAGGCCAGCCAGAGCTTGAAAATGGGACCCTGTCTACACAGTTTTGGATTTTTTTTTTTTGGAGAAAACATTTTGTTCGCTTAGAATTCAAATTTTAGTGTCTTCTTCTTCTTCTTCTTCTTCTTCTTCTTCTTCTTCTTCTTCTTCTTCTTCTTCTCCTCCTCCTCCTCCTCCTCCTCCTCCTCCTCCTCCTCCTTCTTCTTCTTCTTCGTGTGTGTGTGTGTGTGTGTGTGTGTGTGTGTGTGTGTGTGTGTGTGTAGGTATTGTAGTTAGTTCCCCCTCCCTTAAAATCTCTTCCTCCCTATATATATCCCCTTGTCACAATGAGTTAGAGTTCATATAATTGTTGAGGCCTTTGGTTTTCAGTTAAAGAGAACTGTCACCATTTCATGGGCTTGAAGACTCTGAGTCTCACAGGAACTCTCCTCTTTCTCCACAGTATGAAAAAGCTTTCTCACCCAAGTACCTGCAGAACTGGTCTCCTGCCAAGCCAACAAAAGAGGTATTCTGAGCTCAGTGCCCTCCAAGGCCAGTCTATGGTGACTGGCCTCATGGCCTCCCTGTCACCTAGCTCCTTTAGCCCTCTAATGGTCCACCTTCTCCTCTCCCGTGCCCCTCAGACTGTACTCCAAGCCCCTCAGACACCGTTTTCCTCCCTCTTTGACTTCAAGTACTTCTCTTCCCACCCCCACCACAGAGAATCACCAGCCATGAAGGCTACACTCAGATTATTGCCAACGATCGAGGTCATCTCCTGCCTTCAGTGCCCCGTTCCAAGGTGAGATTCGCAATGCCCATTCATATCAAAAAGGGAAGAGTTAGCCAGGTGTGGGGGTGCACACCTTTAGTCCCAGCACTCAGAAGGCTGAGGCAGGAGCATCTCTGTGAGTCTGAGGTCAGCTTGGTCTACAGAGTGAATTCCAGGCCAGCTAGGACTATATACAGAGATGCTGTGTCAAAACAAAACAAAAAGAGCTGATGCATAAAAACGGAGCTGCAGTCACTACATAGAAAATTGAAGTCCAATTTGTGAGTGCCCCAATGTTCTATCCAGTTTGTCCACCAGGACAGAGCTGGCTTAGCAAATGGAAGTCCTGAAAATGATGAATATATAAACAATGTTTTCAGATGACAATATTTATGCACGGGACTCTTTTGTCACACTTAGTCTAAGAATGCAAAATTTTATGTTGGAAGGAAATGGGCTAAAAAACAGCATCCATCGTAGCTGGCCGAAGAGAGGAGGAGGGGAGATGATCCCTTCAGATGTTTCATTATTAAGATGCCAAAGGGGCAGAATGGATGTGAGGTGAGCAAGCCCTGCCAGGCAGACACTCAGCAGCCAGGAGGATCTGTTGAGCATTCCCTTTTTCTTTTAGGCAAGTCCTTGGGGTTCCTTCATGGGCACCTGGCAAATGCCCCTGAAGGTACCACCTGCTCGGGTGACTTTGACCTCCCGCACCACGGATGCTGCTGCCTCTCTCACCAAATGGATAAAGAAGAATCCTGATCTACTCAATGCCTCTAATGGGCTGCGTCCGGAAATCTTAGGCAAGGTATCTAGCCTTCCCATCTAACCCAAACCCCTACTGTCTCCATTTCTTTTCCACCTCAAAACTGTTATGCCAATCCAGCAAGGGGAGGGACCTCTAACCAATTCTGTCTTCTGCTGTCTAATCTCTAATCACTAAAGTCTAAAGGAACAAAACAAAGCCATCTTGTTCCACACCCCTAACCCCGGTAGAAAACAGTCTGGACGGGGGGTTAAATTGAACTATTCTTGGCCGAACCTTGACCTTCTGCCCATGGGGTAGGAAGAAAGGGAGTCAGATTCTAAGGATGACTGGGAACTATCTAGGCCTAACAAGAAATATGATCATCTTTTCCACTCTAACCCCAACAGCCCCATAACCCTGACTGTCAGAAGAAACAGAAGAAATCTGTCACAAAGACTGTACAGCAAGCAGCAAATCCGACCATAATTCCCAGCTCCCCGACCATTGATGGCGATGACGCAGAAGAAACTCAAAGCTCACACCCCTCTGCAGGTCACACACCAGGTCCCCAAACTCCCATTAACTCTCCCAAGACCCTACCTGCAAGCCCGTGTTAGAATACCAAGCAGGTAGGTCCTAGTCTAGCCGAGATCCAGACATGCAAAGCTGCATCTCTGCAGGGGAAGAGGCTGAGATGACATTTTAGGGACTGACTGAAATAAGTAAGACCCTCTGTATTCAGAAACGTGGAGCAGAGAAACGATGGGCCAGGAGTAAAGGCAAATTTGGGCGAATAAACATTGTTTGTTGAATCTTTTACTGACCTGGGTTTTCTCCTCGTTCTATGACTGTCATTGCAATCCATAGAGGGAAGGCTGGGGAAGAGAGCAGGGAAAAGGACGGCAAGTCTTTTTGTTTGTTTCTCCAGACAGGGTTTCTCCGTGTGGCCCTGACTTTCCTGGAACTCAATCTGTAGACCAGGCTGGCCTAGAACTCACAGAGATTCACCTGCCTCTACCTCCCGAGTGCTGGGATTAAAGGCATACACCACCACCACCTGGCAAGCAGGTCTTTATTAAGAATATCAGTTACACTTCAGCATTGACCAAGAGGAAGCTAGTCTGCATCACGTAAGGGCAAACCCTCAGAGAACCGAACTTTGTACAACCAATATCTTCAAAATCACAAATACAGTTGTTTAGTAGAGCCTGTGAAACTTTTTATGTTTATCCATTTACTTAACGAATATATGTAGATGGACCTCAAGCTTGTGGAGGTCAGAGGACAACTGTGGGAGTTGGTTGCCTCCTTCTGCAACGTGGATCCTGGGAATCGAACTCAGGTCGTCAGGCTTGGCGGCTGAAGCATATATATACCCACTGAGCTATCTCGGACAGACCAGCTCGTAAGTAGAAAATGAAAAAAGCCAGGGTGCTCCACTTCCCCTTCCATCACTGGATGGTTAAGAAGCCATCAAAACACTCAAGAAGTCCACATCCGTTTCCCAGCCTCCAAATCTATTAACCATTGCCCCTGCTGTGCATCTTGCTGGCACTGGTTAAGCTGAATGCCCTTGCCAAGTCTAAAGCCAAAGGTGGTTCCCCATGAACACTGACAACCTGGAAGACAGCCGATTCGAGCTGGAGGAACTCTGCACGACCTCCCAGGATAGTCAGATGTGGTGGCACAGTCCTGTGATTCCAGTTACTTGGGGGACTGAAGCAGGAAGATCATCCGTCTGTCTGGCCTTAACTTGGTAAGGCCTGGGGGCTGGGGCTATGGCTGTGCTTGCCTAGCATGAATGGGACCCTAGGTTCAATCCCTAGCCCCACAAAAGACTCCCCAGGGCCCGTCTAGAGAAAGGGGGGAAGTGACTCCTGGGGATCAGGGTAGAGATGGCCGAGAGCAGAGGGTGGTGGTATCGCGCAGTGAGACAAGATGGCACCAGCTGGAGGTAGCCTGGGTTAAAGTTCCAGGCCAGTCCACCAAGGATGCATGGTGAGGCCCTTTCTCAGAAGATTTCAAGAGACTACTAAAGCAGCACCCCACCCCACCCCATCCCACCCTAGCGCTGAGTTCACGCTGTCTTCCTGTTCAGTGGCCACATCATTCCTCAGTCCACTGCTTTGACTGATCTGGAGTAGTTTTTCTTGGTGCTGGGGACCGAACCACAGGCTCTGTGCATTCTACCGTGGAGCCAAATACCTAGTCCCAAGATGAATCTTTTATTCCAGAGCTGGATAAACGTATCAAGATAGCACTCTGAGCTGGGGGACTAGTTTGTGATACCGTGCTTGTTAACATGTACAGGACCTGACTTTGACCCCCAGCACCATAAACATAGCACTCCTACTAAAGATTCAGGGTCCTAGTAGGGGTCAAATAGTAAGTTTTCCTATTACATATATTTTCTGGGATTCTGACACTCTGTTCCACTTTAAAAAATTCTCTACTAGTCGCCCCCAACCCCACCTCACTGCCCAAATCTGCCTTTGTAAGTCATTAGCCCTTAGCTATCACCTCCACTGGCGCCAGGTGTCCTTAAATGAAATACTTGCTGAACTGTACCATGAGTTATATAACTAGCTATCCACAGGATGGGATGGGACCCTGTGTAAGACCTTAAAAGCTCTCAACAGAGCTGGGCAGTAGTGGCACACGCCTTTAATTCCAGCACTCAGGAGGCAGAGGCAGGCGGATCTCTGTGAGTTCAAGGCCAGCCTGGTCTACAGAGCAAGTTCCAGGACAGCCACGGCTACAAAGAGAAACCTGAGCTCAAAAACTAACCAACCAACCAACCAACCAACCAACCAAAAAACAGCTCTCAACATGCTTAGCTGCCCCCTCTTTACTCTTTTCTGAGGCTTCCTCGTAGTACCCAAATCTCTCACTACTTGTATGTGATTACCTCAATTTTTCTCCAGTGGTCAGTTGTGGAACAAACTATTTCTCTCCTAGGAAAGGTCATTCTGGAGGGTGTAAATGTCCAAGACCCAAAGGAAAGGGCAGAAATGAGATCCTTTCTACTAACCCTCACTAAATTCCAAAGAGTCAAACATGAAATGAGCAGTATTTTAATCGTTTCCAAAGAAGATGGTACAAGAATTTAGATTAGAAAACATGACATTAAAGGTGTTTTTATTAGAAGTGAAAAACAGAAAGAACAGAAAATACAATTTTTTGGCTCTTCCTCATCCATCAAAAGCTGTATATCTTTTCCCCCAAGCATGAGCTTCCAAGATCCAACTCGCTCTTTATCTCCCTCTAGCTGGACAGGGCAAATCCCTCCACCTCCATCTCTCTTCTCTCAGTCACACTGTGTGGGTGCTAAAGGCCTGAGCAGACCAATGAACAGAACTGTCCTTTAAGCCAGCAGCCCACAGGCAGTGGCACCCAGGGCAGCCACAGAACTGGCATTGTTTCCACTTTCTCAGCAAGAAGGAGTCGAAAGCCGACCCTCAGCACAAATCAGAATCAAACGTGGAGAGGGAGTAAGGGCTCCTGGACCCAGGGAGAAGGACCTTTCTCTACTACTACGGTTCTTCAAGCTTCTCTACTGAGCTCCAACGGGATCTGAAACTCATGGCATCTACACAAACTGGGGGAACCTTGGTGGATGGAGACAAGAGTGATAAACAGGAACATAAATCAGTGTGATAATGTATAGGACCATGCTGGAATTTCAGCTCTTCACATGGCTGCCAGCCCCGCAGAGCACAGCACAGCAAGAACCAAGACAGCCACTCCAGACTGCTGCACCTGGGGGATCGCCAGGCCTTTCCCTAGGTCCCACATCTGTAGGGAAAAATAAAAAGAGGGGAAAGTTTTTAGTTTTATTTTCAGTAATTAGAACCCCGGCCTCTCTCACAATTCCTTTCTCAGAAATCTACCTGCTGAATGGGTACCTGCCTTCTATGGGATTCCAGAGAAAAGTACTAACATCCCTATGCCCCAATTTCACTCTTCTAAAAGTCACAACACAGTACCTACCACCCACTTCCCCAATGACTGACAATCAAGTCCCCTCATGTGGTAGAGACTGGGTGATGATCTCCACAATGCCAAGGGCCCTTCATACAAAAGCTTCCAGACTGTGCACATATCCTCCCCGACATGAGAGCACATGTAGATCAATGTTTCTGGAAAGCTATTCCTTCAAAACATAGTTTTGTTTTCTGACATAGAATCATGTTGTATAATCCAGATTAGCATAGAATTCACCATGTAGCTCAGGGTGAGCACAACCCAAGGTCCTCCTGCTTAAATTTCCCAAGTGCTGGAATTACAGGCATTCACCATGTCTGGCCCAAACATATTTCTGCACAGTGTAAGGCATTATGTGGAGGTGGTGAAGTTCTGTGGTTCTAAGAATTTGGTAAACACATAACTTCCAAGTTTCTCAAGCAATTTACTACTGCAGTCTGTGACTCTCCAGTAGAGTCAATCATGGAGTTCTTTGGTGAGCTCATCCTCAAGGACTGATATTTTACAGACTATATTCTGGGACCTAGAACTAATGCCTTCTCTCCTTCTCTTTGGAGATGGGATCTCATGGATCCCAGGCTGGTTTTGAATTCATCGGGTAGCCAAGGAAAACCTTGAACTTATGATCCTCTTGCCTCCACCTTCTGAGTGCTAGGATTACAGTATCCAGTTTATGTGTGCTGGAGATCAAACCCAGGGCTTTGTACATGCTAGGCAAGCACTCTACCAATTGAGCTGTATCTCCCTCATTTAAAAATCCCTCTCCCTCCCCCCCCCCCCCCCCGCCCTGGTTTTTTTCTCTGTGTAGCCCAGGATGACCTGGAACTCACTCTGTATACCAGGCTGGCCTCGAACTCACAGAGATCCGCCTGCCTCTGCCTCCCCGGTGCTGAGATTAAAGGCGTGCGCCACCACTGCCCAGCCTTTTTTTTTTTCTTTTTTTTTTCTTTTGGACATGACCTCCTATATATTCCTGGTTGGCTTGGAACTCTCTAAGTAAAGTAAGTTGGCTTCAAGCTCACAGGAATCTGCCTGCCTGAGCAGGGGATTAAAGGCATGCACCACCACCCCAACAGAATCTTAACTTACAATTTCTTTCTTTTTTCTTCCATTTTCTCCCATCCAGGACTTCACTATATTGACCTAGAATACACTCGAATTCCTAGGCTCAAGAGATCCTCCAACCTCAGGTTCCTAAACAGCTGGGACCATGCCTGGCTCTCAAACTTTTTTTTTTTTTTTTTTTTTAACTATAACCTCCCTAAGAGCGGGGGTGGGGGGGGTGGGGAGGGTATAAAAGCACTTGCCTTTTATGTGCTAACTTGAATTAGACCTCCAGCACAAAAAAAAAACCCAAAAAACCCAAACTCTAGATTCTCTTGCTCCCTAAGGGTATGAACACTCTAGGGCAGTGGTTCTCAACCTGTCACCTATCAGGTAGCCTCCTTATCAGTTATTTACATTATGATTCATAACAGTAGCAAAATTACATTTATGAAATAGCAATAAAATACTTTTATGGTTGGGGGGGTGGTCACCACAATATGAGAAACTACGGGTCACAGGTTGAAAACCACTGCTCTAGGGCAAAAAGTGGTATTCAGGTTTCACACTTAGCACACAAAAGCAGCCTCAACACATTCTAACACATGAACCTCCACAGTCTGACTATAAAACTGACTGAATCAGGAGTCACTGCAGACAAATACCACAGGAAGCCCAGGAAGAAATCAAGGTGAGAGGATCCCCTGGTCTCAATGCCCAGCTAGCTTCCACCTAGATGTCATCAAGTGTGAAGCAGATTTGCTCACAGAGGCACAGTGCTTCATGAGACACTGAGTCCTGCTGGGCAGTAGTGGCAAGAGAAGCCTCTAGAAGGTAGGTCAAAGGTCTACATCTCCTTTACAACCATACCACTTCCCCGTCCTAGCAGACCTTCCAGCCAGGCAACTGCTAAGACATACAATTTCATGGCAAACAGTTAAAACCTGACCTGCACCCAGAGCTAGTGCTTGTTAGAAGAAAAACTTAAAAGCAGATTTAGGGCTTAATAAAGCCTTTAGATGCCTCACTTATCTCAACAAAGAGATTATCAGAATGGACAGGAACCAGGGCAAAAAGCCTGAGTTCTAGGATTGCTAGGTGATCCCTAAGTCCAACTCGTATTAAGACAGAAACAGACAGAAATAAGCCCCTGCCTGAGCCAGGATGTGAAGCCTTCAGCTGATTTTCTTCACAGAGCTTTGTTCTGTGGAGTCGAAAGCCATTAACGAAACTTCCTTTTCTTTCCACTGACTCCCTCAGGAATAAAAGTCACTTCAAATCACTGAACATTGCTCCAGGGAACACTTGATAAATACACTTAATTTAATAGATCACTTAGTCTCTCACTTTTTTTTTTCATTCAACTGTCTACTGGACCAGACTGAAATCCAGAAAATGCTTGTCTCTGAGGCTCTCTCTGATGTGGAGATTATAAAAGGTCAAACAAACTAAGGCAAAAGCATCCAACTGACATTTTGCTTGGGTTCAGAAATAATGGAAGACTGGAAAAATACATTTTAACTATTTCTTGGAGAAGGACATAAGAGTAGGGATCACAAAACACGAACTCTTACAATGCTCAGACCTGCCAGGCAGGAAGATGATGAATTCAAGGCCAACCTGGTTACAGAGTGAGGACCAGGGCAGCCTGGGCAATTGAGTAAAGCCCTGTCTGAAAATATAACAGTAATCTGGGTGTGTTCAAAGCCAGTCCTGGATACACAGCAAATTTACGGCCAACCTAGGTTTTATGAGACCCTGTCTCAAAAAGCCAAGAATAAATAAACCAGACATGGTAGCACTAACCTACAAAATCCCAGCAGTCGGAGATTTGGAGTTAGAGTTGGGAGAATAAGAATTCCAAGGTCATTCTTGGCTAAATAGTGAGTCTGAGGTCAATCTTGACTACATGAGACCTTCTTTTAAAAAAGGGGGGTGGGTGGGCTGGAGAGATGGCTTAGCGGTTAAGAGCACTGACTGCTCTTCCAGAGGACCTGGGTTCAATTCTCAGCACCCACATGGCAGCTTACAACTGTCTGTAACTCCAGTTCCAGGAGATATGACACCTTCACACCAACACACATAAAATAAAGATAAATAAATTATTTAAAAAAAAAGGAGTGGCTGGAGAGACAGCTCAGTGTTCAGAGCACTGCCTGCTCCTCCAATGAATCCAAGTTTGGTTCCCAGCACCCTCAAGGTTGTGGAATAATCTCATAACTGTTGTGGAATAATCTCTTTGCACGCTGTGAAGATGTGTTTTTGCCAAGGCATCTTCTTATCGGTTTAATAAAAAGCTAAACAGTCATTAACTGGGCAGGAGGTATAGGTGGGACAGCCAGACACAGAGGATGCTGGGAAGAAGAAAGATGGGGTTGCCAGAAGACACAGAGGGAACAAAATATGCTGAAGGACAGGTAAAGCCACAAGCCACTTGACAAAACGTAGATTAATAGAAATGGGTTAAGTTGTAAGGGCTAGTTAGTAACAAGCCTAAGCTATGTCCAAGCTTTTATAA
This sequence comes from Peromyscus eremicus, assembly GCF_949786415.1. Lineage (NCBI taxonomy): Eukaryota > Metazoa > Chordata > Mammalia > Rodentia > Cricetidae > Peromyscus > Peromyscus eremicus. The sequence continues at coordinate 23,828,720 of NC_081431.1, read as the reverse complement.
TTAATAAGTCTCTGTGTCATTACTAGGGAGCTGGTGGATCCGACGAAAAGGTCCAACTACACATAACCACATCCTCTTCTGGTTTCCACAGGCAACAAACATGCACATGGTGGGTGCACAGACATGCAGGGAGGCAACACACCCATACAAATGAAAATAAAAATCAATTTTAAACTGGTAAAAAGTGTGAAAAAAAAAAGGATGGGAGATATAGCTATGTGGTAGAGTGCTTGTCTAGCATGCACAAGATCCTGGGTTCAATTCCCAGTAGCACACTAACAAACCATGACAACAAGCACACAACCACCCTGGCTGGACTCGTTGGCACCTAGCTTGTGTTTGCTCTCACTCTCTCCAGTTACTCAGTACAATCTAAAGTGAGGAAAACGAAAGCTGATATACTCAAATCTAACCAGATTTGTCACTCTGGGTGGAAAGGAATGTTACATTGAAAGCAGTAACTGCTTATCTCGTTCATAATTAAATTCCCAGTGTCAAGAATAGTGCTTGACAATTTGCAGGCACCAGTTCATAGTTACCTAATAGGCATGTCTTCTTTGCCAGATCTGGTTTCAAGGGTCTTTTAATAATTATATGTCTCTTAAAAGTGGGAACATTCACAATGACCCCTTTCAGCACTGGCCTAACACATACTCATAAAGGAATTCGGGAGGGGCCTCGTTTAGCTTTCCCCAAAAGGACTTGAGTAAAGATCCAGTACAATTAGCCTTAAGAATGGTACTAGAGGGCTGGCGAGATGGCTCAGGAAAAGGTACTTGCTGTCAAGCCTCACAACCCGAGTTCAAGCCCCCGGACCACAATATGAATAATAAATAAATAATAAAATTAAAAACAGACAGACAGACAAGGTTGGGCCATGTGTGGTGCTCATGCTTATAATCCCAGCACCTAGGATGCAGAGTCAGGAGGACAACCACAAATTCAAGGCCATTCTGGTCTGTACAGCATATTCCTGTCAGCCAGGGTTACATAGTGAGATACCCTGTCTCAACAAGAAAAGGACAATAACTCTACAGTTAGAGCTATTGCATGTGCAAGGGCCTTGGGTTCAGTGAGCCCAGTATCAAAAGCGGGGGTGGGAGGACAGGCAAAGGTAAAAGAACAGTAAACCTAGAAACAGGGGGGAGGACCCCCCAGCCTTCCCACCCTCTTTATCCAGGAAACTTACCAAGTGTCGGATCCCATTCCATGCGTGGTACATGAGAGGAAAGACAAGCACAAACTTAGCTGTGTGGATCACTGCTGGCCCCAAGCACAGGGACTTCACAAACATCAAATAAGACTCAAAGTTCCCAGGAAGCAGCAGTGCAGACAGGCCAAAAAGATAGACCCCTGAGAGAAAAGCAAGCGTCCCATTAATTACAAGTAATGTAATGTGTTAAACTAGGTTCTAGGAAGCTCTTGACGCCTGATACAATTCCCTTTTTTTTTTGGTTTTTCCAGACAGGGTTTCTCTGTGTAGCTTTGCGCCTTTCCTGGAACTCACTCTGTAGACCAGGCTGGCCTTGAACTCACAGAGATCTACCTGCCTCTGCCTCCCAAAGTGCCAGGATTAAAGGCATACACCCCCACACACACACACACCCCCCACACACCTCTGGCTACCTGATATAATTCTAAACCACTTGGAAATAGAGAAAAGTTAAGTCGGGATGTAGTTCAGCTGCCAAAATGCTTGACTCACATATACAAGCCCTGAGTTTGAAACCAGCACCACATAAAAGCATGGATGGGAGACTGGAGAGATGGCTCAGCAGTTACAAGTGATACTGATGTAGCAGAGAACCTGAGTTTGGTTCCCCAAAACCACACTGGGTAGCTGACATCACCTTTTACTCCAGCTCCAAGGGGATTAAACACCTCCAGCTCCAAGGAAGGGTGCCTGTACTCATGTGTACATACTCCCTACAAATACATACACATAATTAAAAGTATAAAAATAAAAATGTATCTTATAAAACACGTAGACTGGAGAGATGGCTCAACAGTTAAGAGTACTGGCCGCACTTCCAGAGGACTTGGGTTCATTTTCCAGGAACCACGTGGTTGTTCATCTGCAACTCCAGATCTAGGGAAGCCAATGCCTTCTCCTGGCCAATTTGGGCACTAGGCATGCACACAGTACATACACATACGTATAGGAAAAACACTTGTAAACATAAAAAAAAAAAAAAAAAAAAAAATCGCTGGGTGGTCCTGGTGCACGCCTTTAATCTCAGCACTCGGGAGGCAGAGGCAGGCAGGAGGGTCTCTGTGAGTTCGAGGCCAGCCTGGGCTACAGAACGAGATCCAGGACAGCCAAGGTTACACAGAGAAACCCTGTCTCGAAAAAAAAAAATAATAATAATAATAATAAAATAAAATAAAAAAAGAAAGAAAGAAAGAGAAAGGCCAAGCTTAAAGGACTTACATTCACTCTAAATCAGGTTGCTGAGGTGCAAAGGAGGCAGGGATGAGAGTCAGAGAAACAGCAGTTCTTCAAAGATCCCTTTATGCACACAAAGATCTGTGTGTGCATGTGCATGTGAATGTGTGTGTGTGTGTGTGTGTGTGTGTGTGTGTGTGTGTGAATATAGATACATACCTCCACTTAAGGCTATACCAGTTCCACGGTGGCAAACGGACATTGTCATGGGAAGAGACCAACTACAAAGAAACATACAAAGACAATTTTTAAAAAGATGGCAGGGTTTTTTGTTTGGTTGTTTTTTGGTTTGGATGACATAATTTAAAAATAAAAAAAAAGAAAAACAAAAAAATCATTTGGGGCTGGAGAAATGGCTTAATGGTTAAGAGCACTTGCTATTCTTGCAGAAGACCTGAGTTTGGTTCCCAGTACCTGAATGGTGGCTCACAGTCATCTCTAACTCCAGTTCTGCGGATCTGTCAAGCATTCTAACCTCTGAGGGATCAAGCACACATTTGGTATATACAAATGTACACAGGCAAAGCATTCACACACATAAAATAAATACTTAAAAACAAAAAACAGCTGGGCGGTGGTGGCGCACGCCTTTAATCCCAGCACTTGGGAGGCAGAGCCAGGCGGATCTCTTTGAGTTCGAGGCCAGCCTGGGCTACCAAGTGAGTTCCAGGAAAGGCGCAAAGCTACACAGAGAAACCCTGTCTCCAAAAAAAAAAAAAAAAAGAAAGAAAGAAATTTGACTGAACACAGCACAGAGGTAGAATGCTTATGTATCCCGCATGAGGCCCTGGGTTGGATCCACTGCAAAAAAAAAAAAAAAAAAAAAAAAAAAAAAAAGCCAGATGTGGTGGCGCACACTTTTAATCCCAACAGTCTTGAGGTAGAGGCAGGCGGACCTCTGTGTTTGAGGTCAGCCTGCCCTACAGAGTGAGTTCCAGGACAGCCAGGGCTACACAGAGAAACCCTGTCTCAAAAAACAAAACAAAAGTAAATAAATAAGTAAAAATACAAAGTATCTCTTGGGGCTGCAGAAATGGCTCAGCAGTTAAGAACACTTGCTCTTCTTACAAAGGTCAAAGATTCAGTTCCCAGCACCCATGACCTGTAACCCAGCTCGAGGGCATCTGGCGCCCTCTTCTGGCCTCTGTGGGCACAGGGCATGCAGGTGGTGTACATATATATATGCAAAACAACAACAAAACCACTCATTTATCAAATAACAATATTTTTTAAAAGTTATCCCTTGATTTTACAAAAGCGAATCACTGCTACCATTTGGAAGAGGAAACAATACAACTCTGACTCTTCACCCAGGACCCCCATACTGGTACCAATTAGACCAATCAGAGCTGATACAACGAGAAAGCAAACATGCTGTTGTGTGACTCAAGCCTGTGACCTCAGGGCGACAGTGAGACCTGCCTCAAAAACAAACAACAGTTGAAGGCCAGTCTGACGATGTAGGGCTCTGTTTCCAAAAATAAAGAAACAGAAAAAAGTACGATGTTAGCTACTTCACATCCTTCCTTGACATATTATCTAGGAAACAGACCCTGCTGTTTCTTTTTCCATACAAAGTTCCATAATTGGACCTAATGTTATTTTTTTCAAATGACTTGTGAAGAAAGTCCAGGCTTATTTAGAACTATCTCCATCCTCGTAATCCTACCCTTCCAACTCCCTCTCTCATTTTTATTTTTTTTTTTTTTTTTTTTTTTTTTTTTTTTTTTAAAGATTTATTTATTTATTATGTATACAGTGTTTTGTCTGCACATATCCCTGCAGGCCAGAAGAGGGCACCAGATCTCATTACAGATGGTTGTGAGCCACCATGTGGTTGCTGGGAATTGAACTCAGGACCTTTGGAAGAGCAAGCAGTGCTCTTAACCTCTGAGCCATCTCTCCAGCCCCCTCATTTTTATTTTTATTTATTTTTATTTTTTTATTTTCCGGAGCTGAGGACCGAACCCAGGGCCTTGCGCTTGCTAGGCAAGTGCTCTACTACTGAGCTAAATCCCCAACCCTTTTTTTCTAAAAAAATGGTTTTTTTTTTTATTACCCTCTCTCATTTTTGAGGCAGGTTCTCACCATTTACTAAGATCACGTATTAACCTTCTGTTAGGGTACAATGCCCAATTTCTACAATTAAAATTATTTCTGGAATCTGAGTTGGAAAAAAATCCTGAAGGGTTGTGGTATTTGTGGAGGTGGTTAAAAAAATGGCCAGTATCCCCTGGCAGGAACCCAAGGAAAGAGGGCAGCAAAGCTCAAGATGTTTCGCTGAATTAGTGCTTATTTATCTATTCTTAATTTGTAAAAAGATCTACAGGGATTCTCTAAGACAACAACAAAATCAGCTAGCACCTCTACTTCTAAACACAAGAGATGAACAAACATAAACATGTATGTATAAATACACACACACACACACACACATGACTGCAAACACAGTATATATCTCAGCTCTATCCAACGAGAGGACCTAAAGTCAATGATGTGCTGGTAGGAATGAGCACATCTAACACTCCAATACTGATGCCATACTGAAGAACTTCTAGTAGCCACTGCTAGAACAATTTGAGCATCACAGTAAACAATGACTGTAAAAGAGTGTAACTTTTGTGTAAAACAGGAATCCTTGAAAGAAAGCAAGGTTTGCCCTACAGACAGAGGAAATCTAAAGGGTATGTGCAATAATACAAGGGTGGTGGCACTCAACCTGTAATTCAGTATCTGGAAGGTGGAAGCAGGACAAGAAATTCAAGGTCAGCCTCAGTTACACACCGAGTCTGAAGCCAGCCTGAACTATGTAAGATTCTGTCTAAAACACCAATAAACAAATAAATTAGAAAGTCACGTGGCCCCTAGAAGCTAGAAACTGCAAAAAGAAATGGATTTCCCCTAGAACCAAAAGAAAAGAACCCAGCCTCTGTTAACATGTTTGTTTATTTTCAAATATTTCATTTGTTAATTTAGTGTATCATGGTACACAATGCAGATTGGAGGACAACTTCTGGGAGTCAGCTCTGTCCTTCCACCGTGTGGGATCAAAGGTCGTCAGGCTTAGTGCGAAGATCCTCCACCTACCGAACCATCTTCTCAGCCTGAGAACGTAATTTCTGCTTCACAAAAGGAGTCACATTTCCAACAGAAGTGCAAAAGTATGAATTTATGTGTTTTTTTTTTTATAGCTCAGGCTGGCCTTGAATTTGCTATGTAGTTGAGGACAGGGTTAAACTCCTGATCCTCCTGCCTCAACACCCCAAGTGAACCACCTTGATCAGCCTCAAACAGCAATTTTTTTAAAACATTTTTTTGGTTTTTTGAGAAAGGCTTTTTCTGTGGATCAGCCTGGCTATCCTGGAACTCACTCTGTAGACCAGGCCTGCCTCGAACTCATAGAGATCTGCCTGCCTCTGCCTCCCCGAGTGCTGGGATTAAAGGCATGTGTCACCATGTCTGGACTACAAACAGAAATTTTTGAGCTCAAACATTCTAGCATAATACATTCCAATACTAAAAGATTTTGACACTTATATGCTGAGGAATCACAGTAGAAAAGTACTAAAAGTCAGTTTTCCATAACTAAGCCATCAGGTTTCTCCAAGAACAGAACACTTTGTACGTGTAATAAAAACACTACAATATAAAACAAAACATACCACAGCCTCAAATCTGAGCAGAGGTGTTGTAGACAGCGTTCAGTGTTGTGTGGTGTGATGGCAATGTACAGTACAAAGTGTGTGTGCTGTGTGCTCAGAACCAAGGCTGCAGTGAAATCTTCAATGTAGCAGGCAGGCAATACCAGCAACACCTCAGACTCATGAACTTTTGCGTTTGAATTTTCTTTTCGGCAGCTGTGCATTCAGAAATCTTTTACTTGTTGCCGACTTGTTTCAAGACTCTTCCTGCCACCAACAACCCACAGGTTAAGAAGCTGCATGCTAATGTAGGCCAACTGTCATCACTGCCCCGCCCACTGCTCCCGGGTACTGTATTCAATAAGATACTTAGAAAAAGTAAAATAAGGCCAACTCTAGACCATCCCGCTCCAGGGCCCTTACCTGTAGATAGTGATATGGGGAGAAAGAGGACGGTTTGAGCTCGTGTTCTTATTCCAGAACCGCTCCATCTCTTCCTTAGCTGAGGTTCCCAAAGGAACAGCACTAAAATAAAACAAGAGGTTCAAAAAGGACTAAAGTACACATTTTACATAGCAAAAAGTATATTTTTAAAGTTTTATTTTTAGTTGTGGGTCATGTGTATGTTAGTGCAGATGCCTGAGGAGGCATGAAGAAGGTGTTGGATCCCATAGGGCTGGCGTTACAGGCAGGTGTTAGCTACCCAATATGTGTGCTAGGAACTAATTTGGGTCCTCTGCAAGAACAGTACAAGCTCTTACACTGTGCCATCCCTCTAGTCCCCTAAAATGTCTTTTTTAAGGTAGGGTTGGATCAGGATTGCTCAGTGGGGAAAGGTGCTTGCTGACAAATCTGGTGATCTGAATTTGATCTCCCTGGACGCATATGGTAGGAGGAGAAAACCATTCCCACAAGACGTTTTCTGACATCCACCTGCACACCCACGAGCCCCATCACACACACACATTAATAAGTAATACACACACACACACACACACACACACACACACACACACATATTTTAAAGAAAGGATAAGGGTATAGAAATGGCTCAGAAGTTAAGAGCAGAGGCTGCTCTTCCAGAGGACCCGAGTTTGATTCCCAGCACCCACATGGTGGTTCACAATAGTAACTCCAGTCCCAGGCAATCCAACTGGCCTCCTCGGCACTGACTAAATGTAGTCCACACTGAATAAATGTAGTCCACAGACAAAAATGCAGGCAGAACATCCATACACATAAAATTAAAATTTAAAAAAAAAAGGAAAGAACATAAAGAGATAAGGTGGCACACACCAGCAGAGGCAAGAAGACTGGGAGTTCGAGGCCAGCCTAGGCTACAAAGAGAAACTGACTCAAAAGCAAAAGAGTTCACAATCCTAGCACTTAGGTTGAAGCAGAAGGATCAGGAGTTCTGTATCATCCTTATCCACACCGCAAGCTCAATGACTAGCCTAAGCTACATGAAGCCCTGTCTCAAAACAAAACAAAATCCAACCCTAAAAAAATCAAAGCAAAAGGAAAACATGACAGCTAAGTGCATTTATGAGCCTGACTAGGTTCTGGCTGCAGGAAAAGAAAAGGTTGTAGTTCTATAAAGTACATCATTTGGGACAAACAGAAAATTCGAACATCAGCTCTGTATCAGATAAGCGTTCATCGGTCAGTTTCTTAATTGTAATGACTATGCTTGTATATTATCCTGTTATATAAGCAAGCAAAAATGTCAGCAGTTGACGAACCTGGATGAAATGAGCATAGGACTTCCCACACCAGATATGGCAGGGAGTGTCTATAATGCCAGCACAACAGAGGATTACACAGGGGATCACGGAAGCTCAACACCATGGTGCACAACACTGCCAGACTTACTCAAAAAACAAGACATGTTGCACAACACCAAGAACCAAAAATGTACTATTCTTATGTATTTTCTGAAAGTATAAGGTACTTGATATTTCCAAGATAAATCTTTAAAAAAAATTGTTGAAGGGTTGGAGAGATGGCTCAGCGGTTAAGAGCACTGGCTGTTCTTCCAGAGGTCCTGAGTTCAATTCCCAGCAACCACATGGTGGCTCCCAACCATCTGTAATGAGATCTAGCGCCCTCTTCTGGCATGTAGTCAGAACACTGTATATATAATAAATAAATTAAAAAAAAAATATTGAAGGCAACTATTGAAGTCAACAACTAGGAATAAATATTTAGCAGGAAAAAATAAAACTCCCAGAGATCCACCTGCCTCTGCTTCCAGAGTGCAAGGACTAAAGGCACGTGCCATCACACCCAGATTTCTACTGCCTCTTCATGAGGAAAAGAGTTAATAATATAAAATATTCATAGTGTGTAGACAGATTTTTTCTTTGGGCCACTAGCTCACAAAAAACGACTTATTATTAATTATGAAAGCTCGGCCTACAGCTTAGGCTTGTTTCTAACTAGTTCTTATAACTTAAATTAACCCGTATCTTTCAATCTATGTTTTATTCACGTGGCCCAGTCACCTTTACTCTGTACTGCCCATCCTGCTTTCTCAACGTCTGGCTGGAGACTCTGCCTTTCTTCTTCCCAGAGCTCTCTGTCCAGAAGTCCCTGCTATGCTTCCTGCCTAGCTACTGGCTGTTTAGCTTTTTATTAAACCAATCACAGTGACACATGTTCACACAGTGTAAGGGAATATTCCACAACAATAGAGTTCAAAACTTACTTTCTGAGACAAAGCTGAGAATTAACGTGGGCCCGGAGGCAGTGACGGCCAAGGTGTCTGCAAGAGATTCAAAAATACAAATTTAGAGACCAACAGCAGCATATCAACTTGCCCACCTTTGTACTATATTATTATTATTTATATAGTTCTAGCTTGTGAAACAAGGTTTCTCTGTGTAGTCCTGGCTGTCCTGGAACTCGCTCTGCAGACCAGACTGGCCTCGAAATCAGGGATCCATCTGCCTCTGTGTCCCGAGTGCTGGGATTAAAGGGATGAGCCATCATGCCTGGCTCCTCTGTATTATATGAGATGTGTAAGACTGACTGAAAACGAAATGAGGGTTGAGGGTATAATTCAGTGTAGAATGTATGCTTAACGACACGGGACCCTGGGTTCAACCTCCAGCAACAAAACCATCAGAGGTAAGCACAGTGTTCCTAGTTTCTGGCTGAAAAACTACAACCTGAAGGCAGGCATGGGGGTACACCTGTGTTCCTAGCACTTGGTAAGCAGAGGCAGAAGGGTTAGACATTCAAGAACAGCCTCAGCAAATACTGAGTTTGTGGCCAGTCTGGGTTACACAAGACCCTGTCTCAAAAAAGAAGAAACGAAGGAAGGGCAGGAGGGAAGGATGGGGGGTGGGGGAGGACAGACTGTATATAACTAAGTAGGACATGGTAATAAGATTATAATTCTAAGACGGGCAGTGGTGGTGCACGCCTTTAATCCCAGCACTCGGGAGGCAGAGCCAGGTGGATCTCTGTGAGTTCGAGGCCAGCCTGGACTACCAAATGAGTCCCAGGAAAGATGCAAAGCTACACAGAGAAACCCTGTCTCGAAAAAACAAAAAGAAAAAAAAAAAAAAAAAGATTATAATTTTAGTAGCTGTGCTGCTGAAACAGGAGGATGGCAATTTTCAGGTCAGCATGTGCTACAAGATCCTCTCTTAATAAAAAAAAAAAAAATTAAAGCTACAACTCTAAGTAAAGACTAATCAGAAATATTACCTACAAATGCAAATAAACTTTTAAATGAACACAAATACTAGGCGAGAGAATGAGAGCCAATAAATATTATACAGAAACAAATTTGCTGTGTGTTTTTTAGGACAGGGTCTCATGTAGTTTAGGCTGGCCTCAAAACTTACTATGTAGCTAAAGTACTTCCACCTCCCAAGTGCTAGGATTCCATGTTTGTCTCCGGGATGTTGTTGTTTTAAAGCTAGGTCTTACAGGAAGTGGTTAAATAGGGGTGGGCAGCGGGCTTTAATAGCTCAGTGGTAAAGTGCTTGCCTAACATTCAAGGGTGGGGCTTTGGGTTTAATCCCAGCACTGCAGAAACGAACAAGCCAGGGTAAGTAATTGACAGCGGGAAGCACACAGTTTATGGATGGCAGAGACCTGCTCCAAATGGGTGAATTAAATTTTGAAGAACAAGGGATTTGAGGATGGACAGTCCTGATATTAAGCTAGGTCATTTCAAAAACTACCATCTGGAGCTGGGGAGATGGCTCAGTGGATAAAAGCACTTTACATAACCCTGACAACCTGAGTTCAATCCCACAAGGCCCACTTGAGGATGGAAGAAGACGACTAACTGTACAAAGTCAGTTCCAGGAAACCCAATGCCCTTTTCTGGACTCTGAAGGTTCAAGGCACACATGTGGTACATGGACATACATGCAGGCAAAACACCCATACCATTAACCACAATAATTTAAAACATTTTAATTACATTTTATTTATTTTGTGTGATGGTGCATGCCACAACACACATGTGGGAATCAGAAAACTTGCAAGGAGTTTCTTCTCTCCTTCCAACATGTGGATCCTGGGATCAAACTCAGGTAATTACTCAGGTAATCAGGCTTGTAATCCCAGCATTCAGGAAGACATACAGGAAGACTGCTGTAAATTCAAGGCCAGTCTGGTCTAAACAGCAATTTCCAGGCCAGCCAGAAGTATATCAAGACCTTGTCCAAAAAGCCAAAAGGAAAGTGAAAAAGGAAAAACATTCAACAACAACACACCCTTTAATCTCAAAATTCCAGCCAACACTTCCAAAGCATTTAAGAAGGTGACCACAATGAAGTTCTAGAAGTCAAAACATTCACCTATGTTAATTCTATGTAACTAGTTATTCACTATGTGCAAGGCACTGTAGAGATATAAGAGCTCTTTAAGATCCAACAATCTGGGCAGGGTGGTGGCACACCTTTAATCCCAGTAGTCGAGAGGCAGAGGAGTCAGATCTCTGTGAATTTGAGGTCACTCTACAGAGTGAGTTCCAGGACAGCCAAAGCTACAGAAAAACCCTGTCTCAAAAACCAAACCAAAAAAACCAAAAACAAATGAATAGTATATCTTACCTGGGTAATTTATTTGTTTAATAACTTTTTTCCTTTATTTTACATACTGACCAGTTTTCCCTTCCTCCTCTCCTGCTCCCTCCCCCAACTTCCATCTACCCCCTTCCCTATCCATCCACTCCTCCTCTGTCTCCATTCAGAAAGGGGCAGGCCTCCCATGGGCTTGAAGAGAGCTGAGGTAGGACCTAGCTCCTCCCCCTGCATAAAGGCTCAGTAAGGTAATCCAGCATGGGGAACAGGTTCCCAAAAGCCAGCTAAGCACCAAGGACAGGTCCTGATCTCACTGCTAGGAGCCTTACAAACAGGCCAAGCTACACAACAGTCAGACACACACATATGCAGAGGGCCTAGGTCAGTCCCATGCAGGCTCCCTAACTGTTGGTCCAGAGTCCATGTGCTCACAGGAGATCAGGTGAGCTGTCTCTATGGGATCCTCTGTCATGGCCTTGACCCCCCTGGCTCATACAATCCCTCCTCTCTTTCTTCAGGGGAACTCTCAGAGCTCAGCCCAGTGCTTGGCTGTGGATCTCTGCATCTGCTTCCATCAGTTACTAGATAATGGCTCTCTGGTGACAATTAGGGTAGTCACCAATCTGATGACAATAGATGGCCAGTTAGGGCATTGGGTAATTTATTTTAAAAATTTTAAAACCCTGCATCTAATAGTTTAAGAGTTAGATATCTAGCCGTTCGGTGGTGGCACATGCCTTTGATCCCAACACTAAGGAGGCAGAGGCAGGCAGATCTCTGTGAGTTTGAGTCCAGCTTGGTCTACAGAGCGAGTTCCAGGACAGCTAGAGCTGTTACACAGAGAAACTCTGTCTCAAAAAATAAAAGAAAACAAACTAAAAGATCCAATAACTTTCTAAATGGGTTTATGATGTCCATTACATCACTGATACTACATGCACAATCAATTCAGGAGCCTTATGCTCTACAACAGAGCACCAGAAGGGGCCATTATTTGAGGGGAAAAATCCAACCAACCCTCTTCAGTTCTCTCTCTTCCCTTTGGAGGCAAGAGGTGAATGCAGACATTGTATACCCAGGGCTCTTAGAAAGAAGTGGGAACAAATCTCTTTAAATCAACTGAATTGTCTTCCAAGCTGCAGGGCACACATTCCTCACACCAAGCTAGGCCCAGTCACTCAGCTACCCAGCAAGAGTTTGCAGATGTGGGCTGGAATCTATCGCATGCTCTGTCTAGTGCTATTGTTTCCCAAATACCAATGTAAGCTTTTCACAAGGCCCCTCAGAAGCAAGCTGTAGAAACTCCATAACTTCATTTGAAATATGAAAGCAGGTACCTATCCTCATCTTTCATGTGAAACCAGAAACTCTGAAAAGGCTTTCTATGCTGGGAACGGAGCTTAAAATGTTACAGCTAGGAGCCAGTGAGAGGGTTCAGAGAGCGAAGGCACTTCCCATCAAGTCTGACAACCTTAGCTGGACCCTTAGGATTCACAATTGTCCTCTGACCTCTACACACAAGCCACGGCACATGCGCACCCACCCACACCCACAATAAAGAAAAGTGGGGAAAAAATTGTAAAAGGTTATAGCTAGAAGCAAGCGTTTTGTTTTGCGACAGGATCTTACTCTGTGGCCCAGGCTGGCTTCAATCTTACAGCAACCCTTCCTGTCTCAGTCTCCTAAGTGCTGAGACTACTGGGGTGAGCCTTCACAGGCAGCTGATAAAGTCATTTATGTGAAATGGTGTGGCCTTTACATATGTCTTCTGCACACTGTCCTATCCTTTCAATAATTTCTCTATTACTTATAATGCCAATATAATTTAAATGTTCCATAAATGTCATACCACATGGTTTTAGGAAGGGGGGGGGCCCGGGGCCCCGCGTGCTACCTATGTGCAGTCCAAACACAACCAATGGGAAAAAGTTACTTTAGAAATAACCACTGGGCAGTCTAGATACAACCAATCACACGCCTACATGGGGACAAAGGTGAAGCAAACTATTCTCAGTAAGTGCTGGACTGAGAATGAATATCTGAATGACAGAAGACTACAGCAGGGTATACCTACAGTTTGACTCACATGGGCTCAGTATAATGCTGGTTGGGTAACGGACTCAAATTGTTTTCTGTAATTTGTTTTTCAAGCATTTGCAATCCGAGTCTGGCTAAATCCAGGAAGAACCCAAAGATGAAGACTCTAAACACTAATCCTGAAACTCCTAAAATGAAATGTTTGGAACCAATATGATCATTTCAAGCTAAATGTTAATTCATCCAACATGCCCTAACGTTCACCAACATGTGCTACATCATAGGGGTTGGAGATTTAGCTCAGTGGTAGAGCGCTTGCCTAGCAAGCGCAAGGCCCTGGGTTCGGTCCTCAGCTCTGAAAAAAAAAAAAAAAGAATTTGAAAGCATTCCATGACGGTTAAAGAATTTGGATTGCTAGACAAAGCTCTGGAAAACCTGTTCCTGTCCTATCTCAGAGAAAAGATGCCTATGGAAATGCACAGCCAAATGAAAATGAAGGATAAAGATGACTGATCCAAATTCCCAAAGACTCGCTTTGTAACAAAGAAAAACTAAACAGAATCCCTCTATTTTTATACTGTATGACTGAAGTGGAAAGAGAAATGAAAACACATTTGGGAGAATTAGGGACTGGAATTTCAACAGCACTGAAGCTAACTTTCCATAACAAATAACTTCCAAAAATAGGACAGACACAAAACTTGTGTTGGGATTTGTACCATAAGTGTCTAAGGGCACTAGCCCTTACAACTAATAAAGGCTCTGGGAATGACACCTAAAGAGTGAAGAATTAAGAACAAAAGAAAATCTAGGCTATATCTCTGGACAGAAAATTGGCTTTTAGAGGAAGGAGGGGATACCCACCCCATCACAACGCTAAACCAGAATGAAAACGAAGTGAATTTTCTGGGCAGCGGCAGACCCACTCGGGCTGCTGCTGTTAACCCCGGCACGGGAGGGATGCATTTGGAAGCCAGACAGTCCCCACGCGTTGCAGCAGCAGACCTGCCAGGGGTCAGGAAGCATCATAGACTAGGTGCACCAAGGGGCCCCTCCCCCTACAATCCCTAACCCACCCACCTCCCAAAATTGTAGGCCTAGGGGCCAACTGATCTGCAAGTTAGTTTTTCGAGGCTCGGACCTGGGTGAGACCACAAGAGCAAGTTGGGAAGAGGCTTTAGACGTGGGCGAAGCGGGAAGAGTGACAGCCGCGCCACTGGTCCATACAAAGTGACCTCTAAGCCCTTCGGAGCCCGGGGGTTGGGAGGGGGGATGCTAGGATCCCCGGGGCGCGGCCTGCACACCCACGGGTCCTCTCCCTGTCCCCGCACGCTTATGCCGCTGTCACCACCCTGAGGGACCGATGCAGGTCCCCCAAGGGTCGCAGGCACGGACTCCCAGCCCCAAGCTAAAGTCACCTCAGCAAGAGCGCAGCCATCTTGAGTTCCGGCCTGGACGGAAATGACGCAACCCCCCCCCCCCCCCGCACCCCGTGCGTCCCCTCCCTCGGGCGGAGGAGCCGGCGGGGAGGGGGGGGCTGTCACGTGACAATCTAGACTTTTTAGGCCGGGACCTCCCTCCTCTGGGTTTTGCGGCTCGGGTCTTTGTGGATGGCGATTTTTCTCGGTTCTTCGGTTTTTCCCCTCGTGCTAGTTTCTAGCGTCGTTGGTCAAAGTTTTGGCCCAATCGCCGCGTGATCATCCTTAGTGCATTCACCCACCCGCGGGTTTATTTTGTCCCGCTCCCCCTACCGGACAGCGACTTGGCCCGGTTTATTCACTGAGGATTTCGGCAGCTCACTTCAACCCCTTCCTTTCCAAGTTGTCCTAAAAAATCTCCGGGCTAGCTGACTGAGACACCCAAGGAAAAAGCTACTTTGGGCTTCCTCTGGTTCTTTAGTGCTTCCTCACGGTTCTTCTGCCCTAAAGAGATGTCAGCAAGCACTATATTTTCAAGCTATACATCCCCAGCGAGATAAGCACATTGAACCCCAATTTGGACCGCAGGGCGTGTGCGGCGGGGCTGTCAGAGGGCCTTACACCATTATTCTCAAGGTCGGGGATCCTCCTCTGACCACCTCCATTAGGCCTGGCCATTCCAGGGCTTGAGCTGCTGCATGAACCAAACTCCCACGGGCCAAAGACAAGGCTCCCTTGTTTCTTTTTCAGCGATATGTGGGTGACACCCACAGCCACAAGAACCTGGGGCGTGGAGAACCCACTTTGGTTTATATGTGCTGTATATAAACGGTTTTTGAGGAATCCAAGGACAGAAATCAGTTGCAGAGCGGTCTCAACTGAGGAAAGAAAATGAGCAAGTGAGAAAGGAATGAACTAGAATGCCAAAGTTCCTGACCCTGGGAGCTGTGGGGTGGCGGGGCAGAGGGAGAAAGAATAAAGGGCCAGGGGGGAGGGGACCGAGCGACTTATTCTATTGTAAATCTCTTTCGGTTGTATTAATATTCAGATCCCATTTATATTTAGCACTCTCTTGCCTCTTTCCTTTCAGGATTTAAATAGCACAAATTCGCTTTTCCCCCTGCATCAAATGAATAATATTATTTCTGTAACGTTTGACAAAGAAAGCCCTTTCGTAGACTTTAGGGTCTGGAAGGGACCTTAGAGGTTCTCTCGTCCAACCCTCTATTCAGGGCAAGAGTCTGCAAGAAGCTCTTTGGCAGTATTTCTTGATCTTGAAGACGGCTGCAACACAATTCAGTGCCCGGATACCTCAAAAAATAAGTTTCATGCTGGGAGCCCTGGCGGTGCCTGTAGTCCCAGCACTTAGGAGGCTGAATGAAGTAAGAGGGTCATGAGTTTGAGACCAGCCTCCAGAGACAGGAAAAACAAAACAAACAAAACCCCAGCTTTTAAAAATTTAGTGAACAGGAAAAAAGAAAACAAAAAAACAGCTTTTAAAAAATTAGTAAACAGGCTAATGTAATGAATAGAAAATTGTTCAAGTAAATACACTTTTCTGATAATGAACTCTAACCCTCTCTAACCCAGGCTTGGTGGCACACATGCAATCCTAGTACTAAGAAAGTAGAAGCGGGAGGATCAGGAGTTCAAGGTCATCCTCAGTTACATATTGAGTTCCAGGTAACCTGGGCTACATAAACAGTATTCAAAATCAAAAACAATAAAATGTAATGAATGCTTCTTTACCTTAGTTCTGTTTTGTTTGTTTGTTTGTTTGTGTGTTTGTTTGTTTTTTTAGTGTATATGGGTGTTTTACTTGCTTTGTATATCTGTGTACCACATGTGTGCTTGAAGCTCCAGGGGGCCCGAAGAGGGCACCAGATGCCCCGGAACTGGAATTACAGACCTGTGAGCTGCCATGTGGGTTCTGGGAATCAATCTGCATCCTCTGGAAGAGCAGTCCGTGTTCGTAACTGCTGAGCCAGCTCTCCAGCCCCATCGCTTAAGTCTTTTACAATAATTTTATTCAACATATATGTGCAACTGACTTTTTGCCAATCTGTGAAAGTGCTATGGGAGATTCAAAGATACAAGAATACACTGACCTGTTGATCTGAAGACACTTACAGCCTTAGCAAGGTCAATAAAGAAACAAACGTAGAAAGCAGTAACCTGGGGGTGTAGCTCAGTTGGTAGGGTGCTTGCCTAGTATTCACAAAGCCCTGGTTTTATGTGTCTGCATAAAGCCAGACACAGTAGTGCACACCTGTAATCTCAGCACTCAGGACCTATAAATAGGAGGATCAGAAATTCAAAGGTCATCCCTGCCTCCATAGCAAGTTGGAGGTGGAGAGGAGGGAAGAGTAGGGAGGGAGGGAGGGAGGGAGAGAACATACAAGACCACAAAACAAGGTATAGTTAAGAATAGTGGGTAGATAAAGTGGAAAGTGGTGAAGTTAAGTTGGAATATTGATTACAGCATCCTATAAACATTAGCTCACGATGATTTTGTCCATAGGGTTTATTTGTTTGTTTATTTATTTATTTATTTATTTATTTATTTATTTATTTATTTATTTATTTATTAGTTTTTCGAGACAGGGTTTCTCTCTGTAGCCCAGGCTGGGCTTGAACTCACAGAGATCCACCTGTCTCTGCCTCCCGAGTGCTGGGATTAAAGGCATGCGCCACCACCGCCCCGGCCATGGGGTTTATTTATAATCAAGACTCTATTTAGCATTCCATTACCAAGATCTAGTGTTAACCACAAAACTCACAAGAACTGTGATTTGAGATGCACGGAGGGTCTAAGAGACTGTTGGCTTAATGTCTCATATGCAGGACCAAGCTAAGCATGGTGGTGGATGTCATGTAATCCCAGCACTCAGAAGGCAGAAACAAGATCACCAGAAGCTCCAGGCCAGTCTGGTTAAAATAGTGAGTTCAAGTCAGGAAGTGGTGGTACACTGTGAGTTCAAGGCCAGCCTGGTCTACAGAGCGAGTTCCAGGACAGAGAAACCCTGTCTTGAAAAACAAAAACAAAAACAAACAGCCGGGCGGTGGTGGCGCACGCCTTTAATCCCAGCACTTGGGAGGCAGAGCCAGGCGGATCTCTGTGAGTTCGAGGCCAGCCTGGGCTACCAAGTGAGTCCCAGGAAAGGCGCAAAGCTACACAGAGAAACCCTGTCTCGAAAAACCAAAAAAAAAAAAAAAAAAAAAAAAAAAAAAAAAACAAAAAGTGAGTTTGGGTCAGCCAGGAGTATCTGGGTAGATCCTGTCTTAAGCAAACAATCTGAAACAATGGTTATTGCGCTCAACCTCTAGAACCTACACTTTAGCTGATGGAATAAATCACATTGAAATTCAGACCGTGGGGCCGAAGAGATGGCTCAGTGGCTAAGGGTGCTTGCTGCTCTTGCAGAGGACCCAGGTTCAGTTTGCAATACCCACATGGTGGCTCACAACTACACATAACTCCAGTTCCAGGGTATAGAGTACACACACACACGTGCAGGCAAAACAGTGAAACACATAAAGCAAAATAAATAAATCTAAAGAAAGAAAAAAGAAATTCAGACTTCAAATATTAACCTGAACTCTTTTTGTTGTTATTGTTATTATTGTTGTTATTGTTTGAGACAGGGTCTCTCTCTATAGCCCTAGCTGTCCTGGGACTCACTATGTAGGCCAAGGCTGGCCTGGGAACTCACAGAGATCTGACTGCCTCTGCCTCCTGAATGCTAGGATTAAAGGAGTGCGCCACCAGTATGCCCAGCAAATCAAACTCTTTATCAGCACAGTTTCTTTAAAAACAATCAAGATGCGGGGCAATGATGGCGCACACCTTTAATCCCCGCACTCAGAGGAGGCAGAGGCAGGTGGATCTCTGTGAATTCGAGGCCAGCCTGGTCTACAAAGGAAGTTCCAAGACAGCCAGGGCTGTTACACAGAGAAACCCTGTCTCGAAAAACCAAAAAGAAAACAATAAAAATAATAAGCAGGATAAAGCAAGGTCTATGATCCAAAGTAAGAGAAATGAAGGGGAAGAGATTGGGGGGGAGGACATTTTTGATGAAAAGCACAATTGTTTCAGATGACCGAAAGGAGGCAAGAAAAAGAGGCAGCAATCTGGATATCTCTAGAAGATTTTGCTTGCGAGGTTTGTCTTAAAACTCAGCTCAACTGCATAATTTGTGGTAATGGGACGACTACTTTCATGCTCCCTCTGAAAAAACAAACACAACAAACCTGGTCTCTGGGGCCTGAGATGAATGCACTTGCTGCTCTTCTGGAAGACTTGGGTTCAGTTCCTAACACTCACAGGTTGCTCACAACCATTCCAGTTCCAGGGGATCTGAGTCTCCTTTCTAGCTCCTACCATCACTAGGCACATGGAACACATATGCATGCAGACAAGCACTTATATACATAAAAATAAGTAAATCATTAAAAAAAAAACAACCTCAACTATCATCAGGTAGACATCCCAAACATCTTGTTTTTTGGTTGGTTGGTTGGTTGGTTGGTTGGTTGGTTGGTTGGTTTATTGAAATGATCTCTTATAGGCCAGGCTAGCTTTGAACTCCTGATCCTCCTGCTTCCACTTCCCAAGTGCTAGGAAGATAGGTATAAACTGTAGCTGATTTTGCCATCTCTGATTCCACGCCCTAATTCAGTTCTTCAGGAGAGGCTTACTGTGTACGAGATTAAATCCACCCTCTTTAATCTGTCATTTGAGACCTTCAAAACTTTCTGTTCAGACTTGTTTCCTGCTGTACCCTTTCAAGATCCCCCACATCAAATCAAACATGGATGTACATAATCTGCTGTAGAACTTCACAAATGTCACACACACACACACACACACACACACACAGAGAGAGAGAGAGAGAGAGAGAGAGAGAGAGAGAGAGAGAGAGAGAGAGAGAGAGAGACTTACTTTCATCTCTGTTCTTTGCTCTTCTGTCTAGCCACTGTCCCTCCTGGTCCCCTTTTCAAAATGTCACTGCTCCTTCAAGCTCCCTGTATAACATTGCCTCCCAGACCTGACTGCTCTTTCCTCTGAACTTCATGCATTAAGTGAAGGTTATTTGTAGAACCAAAGCTTCCTGATGGAGTGAGTGGCTGGTTGTGTGTGGTGGTACTCCCAGCATTCTGTTCATTGGCTGTTGAGGAGTTTGTCTTCTGTTTTCCCCCTCTGCCTCCTCAAACTAGATTTTGAGCTTGCAGGAAGAACTGAACTACCATCCTGATACCAGCCTTCTCATACTTTCCAAATGGCTGGTGTGCAGGACAGTGTGTGCCTTTGCTCATTAAACCACAGCACAGCATGAGGCAGTGAAGGATTTCCTAACAAGAGGGGAGGTGTGGGCTTCTTCCTCGAAGTTTCTGGGTAAAGAAAAGCTTCTATCTAGGTAGGATC
Source organism: Peromyscus eremicus (assembly GCF_949786415.1). Lineage (NCBI taxonomy): Eukaryota > Metazoa > Chordata > Mammalia > Rodentia > Cricetidae > Peromyscus > Peromyscus eremicus. Next base: position 23,808,708 of record NC_081431.1, on the reverse strand, counting down.
TCCTAGGATGCAGGGAGATGGAAAAAGTTGTTCCCAAAGGGCCTTGTCATCTCAAGTCGGCTACAGTGTTGCCATAGCAATCAGAACAACAAGGGACACCCTAATTTGGGAGTTCTCTGAAAGAAACCTGCCTCTGAGTCCTAGGGCTCTCAGGCAAGGAGGGAAGAAGTCCTTTGCGTGGCCTTTAGGATTTAGGTTTCTCAGCTTATCTATTCCTCAGAGAAGTGTGTCTGTGTCCCTTTCTGTCCCTCTCCCTCACCCCCCCCCAACATTCCATCCTAGGGTAGGGGGAGGTCAGTGTACACAAAGCTTTCTGTGTATGGGGTGGTATGTATCCCCCCACCCCTCCACCCAGGGTATACAATGCCCCTTCTGCTCCATGCCCCCTGCCACCCTCCCCACCACCTCTCAATCGCACATGCCAGGCTGCAATTGGTCACTGGCTCGGGACAGCCCCCTCATGCTGGGAATCCAGGGGATTTTAAGCGGGTTCCAGAAAACCCCGCTCAGTTCCTTGACCCCCACTTTCTCCACCCCACAGACGCTCTGGGCCCTAGCCCCTACCCCAGCTATGGCTCCTGGGGCTCCCTCATCCAGCCCCAGCCCTATCCTGGCTGCCCTGCTCTTCTCTTCTTTGGGTAAGTGGAGGCACTGAGTCCCGGAACCCCGAGATTCAGGTGGTCTCTCAGCAACCGCTCCCTCTCTCCACTGTACTCTTCACTGCAAAAACCAGCAGGCGAGAGCAGGAAGGTCATGCTATATTTAGGTGTGGGGAGGGAAGGTGTATATCGTTTAAAGGAAGCGGGAAAGGTCTTTCTTTAAAAGACACAGTAAAAGAGATCATAGAGAGCTTCCCTGAGCACCCAGTTTAGAAGTCAGATGCCCTCAGATCCATGCAGACAGCCTGTCAGGAAGCAAAGGGAGTATGGGAAAGAATAGGATCAAATGCTGGGTTCTGATCCCCATTCGTTCCCAAGTGGGGCAAGAGCTACCCAACCTTAATTTCCCAGAAAAGAAAAGTCAGGGAATATGAACTAAGAATGAGCCCACCCGCTGTAGTCTCCGCTTCTTAGATTGGGTTTCTGCCTGTGGCCTCTCATCCATGTGAGTGAATCCTAGGATCTTGTCCCAGTAAAGCCATCTTCCTTAAATTGATCGGCCTTTTCCTTTACCTCTGGCAGATGTTGGGTGAGCAAGAGAACATCAAAGCAAGGTTAATTAAGTAGATCCTTCCAAACTGCCTTGCATCCTGTGCTAGCAGTAGGCAAGCTGGAGTAAGGGGGGGGGGCGGTGAGCAGCAGGGGAGGGGAACAGTTAGAAAACCTAAGGGTCTTTCCTTGGTCAAGTTCAACTCTTGGGGTTGTAAATCCAAAAGTTAGACTTTCCTGGTTCATAGTGGACTATTCTGTGGTACTCCAAGACAATGGTGAAGATAGGAAGTTGGAGAAAGCCTTGGTAAAGGGAATGAGGAGCTAAGGAGTCTAGGGGCACAAAAGAGCTGTGCCCTACCCACAGAACCACTGAGCAGAGTGGAGAAGAGCAAAGACTGATGATATAATAGGAGAACTAGAAGTCAGAACCAATAAATAACCCTCTTTGTTATATTGGGGATTCCCAAGAAGGCTCTAAGGCAGAATTCCCAGGAGGTAAAGAGAAGATATTGCATGCTGAGGTGGGGGATTGGGGACAATGAGGGTGAGAGTGGGTGTAGCATGAGCCTCCAGCACTGTTTAGACAATGAGACTTTGTTTGGTTGCCCCCTCCTAAAGAACAGAAGAGTCTACAGTTGTCCCCATCCAGGGCCAGCCCACACACATAGTCTCCCTGGAATGACTCTGCTTGTGTGGGTGGGTTATAGGGGTGGCGCTGGGCCAATATGACTGAGAAAAGGGAAGATGGTTGAACCACAGAGGTCCACATGCGGAGTCACCTGAGTGCTGGACTTGGGGGTCTTACTCTATGCCCAGCTTCTTTCTCCCCTGGCAAACAGGGATGCAGCAGGCGGGCAGGACAGTTGTGCCCAGCAAGAAGACTCACGTTCTCTAGTCTCCTCCTCTTCTTCTTCTTTTGTCTTCTTGTGAGAACTTGAATTTGCTGGACACTGAAATACTACAAACCTGCTAAAATTAAGACTGATGTCTATGAGTCAGCATGGAAAGCTACCCCAGATATGTATATTCTTAATTCAAAACAAAGAAGCACATCATAATGCAATATATTGTACATACATTATATTTTAAAGATCTCCACAAAACAAATTTAGCCATTTGTTATAAGTACAGATATATCTTGAGTTTATGGCATTTATATTGAGTTGTGTACATAGAAAAAGCCTATTTACTAACTGGTAATGGTGGTTCAGAGTGGGTGGAGACATTCAGAAAGAAATTGGTTGTTAGAGTAAGTGTCAAAGAAGACATTAGTTTATTGGTGTTACTTGAACAGTTTATAAGGATGTATGCATGGCACGGTGGTGCATGCCTTTAATTTCAGTACTCAGGAGGCAGCAGCAGGTGGATCTCTGTGAGTCCTAGGCCAGCCTGGTCCACATATTGAGTTCCAGGACAGCCAGGGCTACATAGTAAGACCCTGTCTTCAAACAAATAAGCCAGGTCATGGTGGTGCACACCTTTAATCCCAGCATTTGGGAGGCAGCAGCAGGTGAATCTCTGTGAGTTCCAGGCCAACCTGGTCTACAGAGTGAGTTCAAGAACAGCCAGAGCTACACTGAGAAATCCTGTCTTGAAAAAAAAAGAGTTAGATATCAACCATTGGCAGAAGCCTGCAATCCCAACAATCGGAAGGCTGAGGCAGGAGGATAATAAGTTCTAGGAGAGTAAGACTATATAGTAAGACTGCCTCAGAAGAAAGAAAGAGAGAAAGAAAGAAAGAAAGAAAGAAAGAAAGAAAGAAAGAAAGAAAGAAAGAAAGAAAGACGGGGGGAGGGAGGGAGGAAAAGAAAAAAGGAAGAAAGAGAAGGAAAAGGAGACTAAAGGGTAGAGTGAGAGTTGGACACCACCCACCTTCTAGAATCCTACAGAAAAGCACTGATGTTTCCTGTGCGCTGAAGAAGCTGCCCCACCCAAGCACTAAGCAGACCTGAGCCTGCCTAGCTATTGAGATCAGACAAGGTTGAATACGTTCAGGGTGGTATGGCTATGGCCTTGAGGAATAGTCTCTGTGGAGACCTTAAGCTGATGCAGTGTTTACTTTCACCAACCGAGTTAGTCCAGACAGAGGCAGGCCTCAAAATACTTTGCTATGGCCTCGCCGGTGACCCAGCCCTGGACGGCGGAGTGGCCTCATATCCTCTTTATGTCCGACGGGGCCCATGTGCATCTCATTTCCTCTGTTTGCAGTGCTGTCCCCGGCCCTGGCCATTGTGGTTTACACGGACAGAGAAGTCTACGGTGCTGTGGGCTCCCAGGTGACCCTGCACTGCTCCTTCTGGTCCAGCGAATGGGTCTCAGATGACATCTCTTTTACCTGGCGCTACCAGCCTGAAGGGGGCCGAGATGCCATTTCGGTGAGTGCCTGAGGGGGTCCTGGAGTTAGACAACAGATAGGGGTCTTCTAACAGCAGAAAGGAGAACTTGGGCTGCGGACGGGAAACTGTTTTATGAGCCATAAACTCAACTGCAGGGTAAGTAGCAATCTTCATGACCTTGTCTGTATCTGTGTGCACGGTCCTCCCTCTCACAGGCCAAGATCTGTTACCCCGAGTCTGGAGTCGAGTTTTGGCAGCTTTTCACACTCGGGTTCTCAGATCACATGATTTCCCTCATTCCTCATAGATCTTCCACTATGCCAAAGGACAACCTTACATCGACGAAGTGGGGACCTTCAAAGAGCGCATCCAGTGGGTAGGGGACCCGAGATGGAAGGATGGCTCCATTGTCATACACAACCTTGACTACAGCGACAACGGCACTTTCACTTGTGATGTCAAAAACCCACCAGACATAGTGGGCAAGACTTCTCAGGTCACACTCTATGTCTTTGAAAAAGGTGTGAAAAGGGACAAGGGACAGCGGTCTGGGAGGCAGTCTAAGGAGGGTATCAGGGCGGACTGACAGACCGGGGGAAGGGCAAATAGCCTCAACTAATCTGGGTGTGGTACTGCAAGCCTTTAATCACAGCTCTGGGGAGGCTGAGGGGTGACTGCTTGGGTCACACAGTGAGTTCAAGACCAGCCTGGGATATATAGCAAAACTGCGGTGTGGGGGTGGGGAACGGCAGGGATAGGCATGATGGTTCTGACTGTAATCCACTAGTACTCCAGAGGTAGAAGCAGATTGATCAGAAGTTCAAGGCCATCTTTGGCTACATAGCAAGTAGCCAACGACTACTTAAAGGCCAACCTGGGCTGTGTGAGAGCCTGCCCCGCCCCCAAAATAACATAAACTAATCGTAAAAACCTGGGAAGGGAGGCAAAAGGCAGCCTTGGCTAGAATTTTCACATTTCCAGCCACTGGAAATAGGCGTAGTGCGAAGCAACACAGATACAGGCTTCTGTTCCCCCGCGATCCACGTTGTTTCTTTTTCCGTCCCTTCCTAGTGCCCACTAGGTACGGGGTGGTGTTGGGAGCCGTGATCGGGGGCATCCTCGGGGTGGTGCTGTTGCTGCTGCTGCTCTTCTACCTGGTTCGGTACTGTTGGCTGCGCAGGCAGGCGGCCCTGCAGAGGAGGCTCAGGTAAGGGGCGGGGCCTGACTCCCCACCTTCTATCCAGGATCCCCGAGACTGCTTCAGTGGTGGGAGGGCCAATGAAAAGAGGAAGTGCGGTCCTCTGGGAGCGGGTTCCAGTGAGACCAATCCTGCTGCAACCTCTCTCCACAGTGCCATGGAGAAGGGGAAATTTCACAAGTCTTCTAAGGACTCCTCGAAGCGCGGGCGGCAGGTTAGAGAGACGTGAAGCCGGGGAGGAGAACGCTGGGAACCCGGGGACATCAGTGAGGGATGGGTGGGCAAGGCCAAGCCCGAGGCTGATGTGTGCAACCCTCCCCGCAGACGCCCGTGCTGTATGCCATGCTGGACCACAGCAGAAGCACCAAAGCCGCCAGTGAGAAGAAGTCTAAAGGGCTGGGGGATTCTCGCAAGGATAAGAAATAGCGGTTAGCGGGCCGGGCGGGGGGTCGGGGGTCTGCGACGGAGTCCTCCAAAGGCTCTCAGGTGGTGGTCATCGAGATGGAGCTTCGGAAAGATGAGCAGAGCTCGGAGCTCCGGCCTGCAGTCAAGTCCCCCAGTAGAACCAGCCTCAAGAACGCCCTCAAGAACATGATGGGCCTGGACTCGGACAAGTGACCGTCACATCCAGGCCCTGTCCGAGCAGGGGGACCTAGGCTCCTCTTTTCCCAGGTCTAGGTGTTTTCCTCTTGCTCCTCAGCCCTGCCCTGCCCTTACCTCCCAATGAGATGTAAAGTTTCATTTCAACCTTCCTTTCCAAGTTCTTGGATTCCTCCTTCACCTTTACGCCTCGGCTTTCCGGGAGCCTAGGGACTAACCCTATTCCTCGCCTGCCCCAAGGGCTGTGTGTTTGGTGCCTGTCCCTCAGGCACCGAGAAGAAAGGGACCTTGATAGCCTCCCCCCTCCCCCACCCCAGCTGATCCCCTGGCTCTCTCTCGCTCTCTGTCCTTTCCTTCCCTCCAGTGGCCCAGCTCCACACTCTTGTCTTCGGGCTCAAATCCACATCATCCAGATCAGACTCTCCATCAGGGTTTATTTAGGTTGTCGAGTATTTTTTATTTGTTCATCCATTTTTTTTTTTGTTTGTTTACCTGAGCCCGTGCCCCCATGACTGAGGACCAATGACGTCATGTGGCTTTTGCAGTTCCCCACTCCCTAAGTCTTTACTGGAGAGCCAGCCAGCCTGCTCAGTGGAGCCCCTGATCCTCAGACCTCAGCTACATGATTGATGCCCTCTGGCCACCCTGGAGCACAGCTCTGGGACTCAAGATTTGGGGAAAGAGAAAAAAAAAAAAAAAAAAAAAATGGATCGTCACAGGTCAGGGGTGGAGCAGGGGGGCTTTAAGAACTGTCTTTAAAAATCAATTAGCAGACAGAGAACAGGAAAACCAAATGAGACTAGGAGGGAAAGGAAGAGGTTCGCTCCCAGGCACAGGGGATTGTTAGGATTTTTCTACATTCTGTACATTTCTCCTACCACCTCCAAATGTCCTTAAATGTTTAATAAACACTGACATTTCCAGACGCTGCTGCCTCTGTCTTGCATTTTCTAGTCCTCATAAGAATCCCTACCTCTTCTTCTCATTCCCAGCCCACGTTTCTTCCTCATTAGCTGGTTTTAGTTGTCAGGTTTGATTTTATGATATTGGCCCATGTAGCATAGCACAGGGGAAAACTCTTGAAATAGGCTTATAGACACAGTTATGTGTTAAAAAAAAAAAACTATCCGGGGAGCTTGTACTACGTTCTGATCTGTGTCTGGCTCTGCTTCTACGTGGGTGGAAACACAATAGCTTTCTTTCTCAAGACCTGAATTCTAAAACGTGCCAGCCACTCACGAGCTGTGTTCCCCAGGGTGGTTACTTGCCTTTGGTAAGCTTGTTTTGCACTTCATAAACCATTCTACCCACCCTGTGCAATTCCCAGACCTTTTGTGAGAATCAAGAGACTGTGGTTCTTCTTAGGAAGAACCTTCCTAGGCTGTCAGCTTAGTGGTACATATTGTAACACATGACTAAGTTATTAAGGGTCAAGTCCTTAAAAATGTCTCTAGTCTTGCCTAAGGGGATTCATTTTGGAGATGGAGAAATGGGTCAGATGACCCACATGGAGGCTCACAACCATCTGTAACTTCTGTTCCAGGGGATCTGACATCCTCTTCTGGCTCTGTGGGCAACAGGCACTCATGTGGTACACAGACATACATGCAGGCAAAACATGCATACAAAGAATAAAATAAAAATTTTTTAAAAAGTTAAAGGAGTGTGTTTTATAAACTAGCACACTTCTCATTCACCTTTACAAATATACATAGAACTTTATGCTAAGCATGGAGGTACATACCTATAATCCTAGCACTTCGAAGGTACAGGCAGGAGGATCAGAAGTTCAAGACCAGTTCTGACTAAATAGCAAATTAAAGTTGAAGACCAGCCTGGGCTACAAGAGACCCTGTTTCAAAAACAACAACAGCAACTTCGTTTTCTTTGTTCTCTAGTCTAGATACACTATAAATAACTGACTAGCCAGTCTGCTGTGTGTGTGTGTGTGTGTGTGTGTGTGTGTGTGTGTGTGTATGTGTGTATCACCAATATCCTGGAATCCTTATATAATTGTGGAAAAATGTTTGTAACAATTTCCCCTGGGGTGGGGGTGGGGGTCCACTGTTTACCAAACAAAGAAAACAGCTACACATCATTCTCTCTGTTAAGTCACAGACATGATTGACACTGGCTTTGTCAAACCCAAGAATGGAGTGTGTCTATTCACTTGAGGATATGGTTTATATATTTTACATTTTTATTAATTATAAGTTTTTAAATTGTGTGTGAGCACGTGTGTTCACATACATGTGAGTGCTACTGCTGGAGGAGACCAGAAGAGATTTCCTGCAGCTGGAATTACAAGCCATTGTGAGCTGCGGGATGTGAATGTTGTGACTTGAACCTGGGTTCTCTGCAAGAACAGCACACAGCCTAACTGTGGAGCCATCCCTCCAGCTGCCCAAAGGGTTCTTAATAAAAGACATTGATCGGCACAATGTCTGAAGGAAAACCAAGATTTTATTTCACACTATATAAAAAAGTGGAATGTAGATGTAAGAAAGTGTGGCGGTACACTACTGGAACTCTAAGATTCAGAAGGCTGGTAGGTAAAAGGATTGCTAGGAGTTCAAGGCTAGCTAGGGCTACAGAACAAGACCTTGTTTCAAAAACAAAACAGAATTAAGTCCCGAGCAATCAGTTCTACACAAATACACACGAGTAGCACTAAATGGACTCAGCAGGCTGTGTTGGCTTTGTCTATACATCACACACACACACACACACACACACACACACACACCGATAATTAAAGAAGAGTTCACGAATTTGAGAAGGAGTGAGGGAGACAACTATTTTTTAAAATGTATTTGTTTGAAGTCTGACAAGTTGGCAGATACTTGCAATCTTATCACTTTCAGGAGAATGAGGCAGAAGGATTGTCTTAAATTCGAGGCCAGTCTGGGAGTGGAGAGGTGGTGTGGTGAGTCAGGATATTTGCTTAAACTCCACAAGGGTAAGAAGGCCTTTAAGCAACACAGGAAATCTAAAAATCACACAGGAAATACTTCAAAAATTTAACCTCTTTATTGGCAGAATATACTGTAATAAATATTATAAACAAAACCCAAGAGTTAATTGGAAATGATGGAGAAAATATAACACATTTTAATAGCTTCCATACTTCCACCTCTGTGCATAGCCCCATTTGTCTGCTTCCCTGTATAATAAAGCCATCTGAACATGTCTGCCCAGTGTATTATCTGCAATATGTCCACTCTCTCCCTTCAGCCTATGCCTACCTTTCATGTCTCCATCTCCATCAATCTACTAAAATTGTGCTCCTCAAAGGGCATTAATGATGTCCACACTAAATATGCTTCTAGCATAGCATAGTGTGTGTGTGTGTGTGTGTGTGTGTGTGTGTGTGTGTGTGTGTGTGGCCTGTGTCTGCTGTGTGTATGTGTGTTGTGTATTATTAGTGATTGAACCTAGGGCCTTGTGCACTTGAGTCAAGGGCTCTACCACTAAGCTAGAATCACTAGACCCCTGTTGTCCTATTCAGTGGTCACTTTTGAGTCTTCGTCATCTCTCAGCAGTGTTCAGCATTATCAATCATTTCCTTTTTTTTTTTTTTTTTTTGATAATGATTACCTCGTGGTTTCCTTGAAATACATTATTCTGCTTTTTGTTTGGTTTTATCTATTTGAGAAAAATGCATGAATTAACTTTATAGCAGAGATTACACTATTGCATTTTGTTTATCCCACACACTGTGTATTTATTCACACTAATGCTAAAATTTCCACAAGGCTACAGTCAATTAGAGATGAATGTTCTTTTCCCCTTAAGTTGTTACTTTGGAAGTTTTGGTTTTAGATTTATTTACCTTATGTGTATGAGTCTTTTGTCTGTGTGTATGTATATGTATCACGTGCCTGCCTTCTGCCCAAGGAGTTCAAAAGGGGGCATCAGAGCCCCTAAAACTGGATTTAGGGATCAGCAAGTATTCTTAACTGCTCAGCTATCTGCTGGGCCCACTGAGACTTTTCAAGGGTGTGGGATAATTCTTTTGCATTGCCCGGGTCATTGAATTATTGTCTAGCATCCTTATTTTTCCTGGACTCTTAACTACCAGGATCTTCCACTCTGTATAGTCACACAAACAATTAATTTTTAAAGTTAATTTTAAAAAGAGAAAAAAAAAATCCTTCCATAGATTCTTGACACTTTCCCTAAAGGGCAGTTCATCCTCCTGTATTGCCCTCTTTAGAGACAGGGTTTCTCTGTGTAGCTTTGCGCCCTTCCTGGAACTTGCTTTGTAGATACCATGCTACTGGTATCTCCACTTAACAAATGAAGAAAGCGAGCCACCAAAGTACCAAATAACTCCCAAAGAAATGAATAATTGAAGCAGGGGTAGAACTTGGGTGGCCTGACTCCCGAATTTGTGCTTTTTATACCACATGGATAACTGAAGATTGATTGTCAGGGATGCTGTCCAGCCCAGTTTAGAAGGTGGGAGGGTGGAGCAGGCTACCCTTTAACTGAGTCCTAGAATACCTATTTCGTCTTGCAAGCTAGACACATACCAGACCCTCTTTCTCAGGAGGACCCCCGTCCTGGCTTTACCTGACTCCCAGGTAAAGGTCTAGCTGGGCCTCGATCTCATCCAAACGCTTTCCCTGTTGCTGCAGGGAACATATGGTGAGGCTCTCTGAAGTTAAAAGTAGTTGGAAGTGAACTAGATAGAGAAATGGGGCTCAGAAGAGCTGATGTGCCTAGAGGGGATGAACCGACAGGAGGCTCACATCAAGTGGAACACTGACTAGGTAGCAACTTCTTTCTCTAACTCTTGGGAGGGCCTCAAGCCTTATTTATACCTCTAAAGAGTTCTCTAAACAGGGCGGTGGTGGCGCACGCCTTTAATCCCAGCACTCGGGAGGCAGAAGCAGGCAGATCTCTGTGAGTTTGAGGCCAGCCTGGTCTGCAAAGCAAGTTCCAGAACAGGACAGCTAGGTCTGTCACACAGAGAAACCCTGTCTTGAAAAAAAAAAAAAAAAAAGAGAATTAAATGAGTTAATATATGTGAAAGTGCCCAGAATACAGACTAACCTACAGTGACACCTTACAAGTCTTCCTTACCACTATTCATGTCCTATCTATAGCATGAGAATGGAGAATCACCCTAATCTACAGAATGAGGATCCCAGAGGACCCCAACTATGAAGTCATCTAAGTCAACAGAGTTCAATCTAGCAAAGAATATTTGCAGGTAACCTTGTCTTCTTACATGCCCACTGTGTCCTTAGATTCTGACACAAGCATCCTCCCTTTACAAACGAAGAACCTGAGCCACAGAGACATTTATTAACTTTTCCAAGTCACATGAGTCATTGAACTAAGACTAGAACTCAGGACTAGACCTAGAATCGAGAGGACACTGAGGGACAGGATTTATGCACCTGCCTCTCAGGCTGGTGTCCAGGTGTGTGAGCTTTTGACCATTTTCTCTTTTTTTTTCTTTTTCTTTTTCTGGAGCTGAGGACCGAACCCAGGGCCTTGCGCTTGCTAGGCAAGCGCTCTACCACTGAGCTAAATCCCCAACCTGCTTTTGGCCATTTTCACCATTAGTCTGCAGCTGTCTGGAAAAACCAGACAATTGCACTGCACTCAGAGACTCAAACTATGCACCTAAAGGTTGGATTCCCATTTTGTGGACATTTTTACTATACACACCCTTTATCTTCTGCTGTGGGATGGTCTGTATGTCAAGTGTGTTGCTCTGATTGGTCAATAAAAATACACTGATTGGCCAGTGGCTAGGCAGGAAGTATAGGCAGGACAAGGAGGAGAATAAAGCTGGGAAGTGGAAGGCTGAGTCAGAGAGACACTGCCAGCCACCGTGATGACAAACAGCATATGAAGATGCCGGTAAGCCACGAGCCATGTGGCAAGGTATAGATTAATGGAAATGGATTAATTTAAGCTGTAAGAACAGTTAGCAAGAAGTCTGCCACGGCCATACAGTTTGTAAGCAATATAAGTCTCTGTGTTTGCTTGGTTGGGTCTGAGTGGCTGTGGGACTGGCAGGTGAGAGAGATTTGCCCTGACCGTGGGCCAGGCAGGAAAACTCTAGCTACAATCTTCTGCTAGTCACATAGTCTCAGTTATTTCCTGGCATTCTATAGAAAGACATTTTTACTAGAAAGGAATTTTAATGGCTTTGCAATAAAGCAGTACTGCTTACCTGTTGTGGAATATTAGTTTAAGATGCGTTGCATTCATTTATGCTGTGAAATATTTGTTTAATGATGCAAAGAAGTGTGGCATTCTTTGATGTTGCATTTGTTTAACTCTGTGAAGCTGTGTTACTAAGCCTGCCTAAAACACCTGATTGGTCTAATAAAGAGCTGAACAGCCAATAGCTAGACAGGAGAGGGATAGGCGGGGCTGCCAGGCAGAGAGAATAAATGGGAGAAGAACATTGAAAAGAGAGGAGGGAGGAGGAGAGAGAAAAGGAAACACAGAGTAAAAAAGAAAAAAAGGTATATAGAATAGAGAAAGGCAAAAACCCAGCAGCAAAAGGTAGACAGGATAATTTAAGAAAAGCTGGCTAGAAATCAGCCAAGCTAAGGCTGGGCATTCATAAGTAAGAATAAGTCTCAGTGTGTGTATTTGGGAGCTGGGTGGTCGACTCCCAAAGAGCAAAGAGTAAAATAAAAACAACAAACAAACAAACAAAACCCAACTACAGTTGTCTACATAAGCCCCTGCCTTGTTCATGTCTTTCAGAATACACATTCAGTGCTGTCTGAATCTGGCTCCTTGATTCTATTTCCTAAGACTCTCAAAATCCCTTTCCTTTCACAGTCTCAATGATTGAGTTGATTGACTAACAGTCCTGATGATAAGTGAACTCTAATGGAAGCTAGAATGCTAAGGGGGGATAGAAGGGCTGCCAGTACTCTCCTATGACTTCCAGAAGGAAATAGTGAAGGAGAGATTGGGGATGCTTTTCTTGTGGTCCTTGTGAACAGGCTGACTTTCTGCCTATCTGTTGACTGAATCTCTTGCCTTTGTAGAGCTGGAGTCAGACCTGCCACTTAACCAGAAGGAAGAGCACCTGTGATACCTAACTTAATATAAAAAGCAAAACTCCTCACCCTCAGACTCTCAATTTCCAGAAGCACAGATGACAGGGACTGCATTTAGAGTGGTTATGACAAACAGGATGACAGCTGGTAATTAGAGTGAGTCCAGTGAGGGCTGATTCTCAAACACTGAACACGTGGCAGGGACAAGGAGCTACCAGGAGCCACTACCTCTGCAAACAATATCAGAAATAAGAAAAACTCAGCAACGAGTGAGAAGCTAAGAGCTGGGAAGGGAGGGTAGCTCCCGGAAGGGGATTAGGCAGGGATCCCTCTAAGAGGAAGTCACGGAAGGGAAGGGAACTAGCTCAACACTGGGGCAAGATCGATGCAAGCCTTTCCTGCAACACTGTCAAGTCTCTGGATGCAGCTTGAAAGACTGTCCAGAGAGAGAATCCTTGTGTCTTTAACTGTTTGAATCCCCCACAGACACCCCACCCCCCACCCCCACTCCCACCCTCACCCAGGCCTTTATCTCTCCAGGTCTGGGCTTTGGGAATGTAATTAAAAGTATATCCCTCGCTTATAAGATCCCCAGACCCCTTCCACTCTCATCAGGACTGCAGTCCCAGCTCTGTTACACCCGCACAATTGAGAAAGCACCGGAAGTCAGTGATATGGACGGGATAATGTGATATACTAAGAAACATAGTGTCAAAAAGGCCAAAAAGAAAAAGCAAAATCCACTTTCTGACTGGCAGAGCATAACTCTCTGGAGTCTGAACCAGTGACTTGGAATTCTTTTTTTCTTTTTTTTTTTTTTTTATTTTTTTTTTTTGGTTTTTCGAGACAGGGTTTCTCTGTGTAGCTTTGCACCTTTCCTGGAACTCACTTGGTAGCCCAGGCTGGCCTCGAACTCACAGAGATCCACCTGGCTCTGCCTCCCGAGTGCTGGGATTAAAGGCGTGTGCCACCACCGCCCAGCGACTTGGAATTCTTTAGACAATGAGAGACCAGCTCCTAATGGCTTCTGGAGCCTCATCCCAAGTGGCACGTGTCGAAGAAGACAAGCGTTGCTCTAAGATTTACCACCTCGGATTGGGAGCTGCTCTCTGAACTCTACTCAAATATGACCCTGCACAAATGGCCCAGCAGGTAAGGCTGAGTAACTTCTAACTGCTATTAAAGGATCCCATTGCGTCCTGGGTCTCTCTCTCTCTCTCTCTCTCTCTCTCTCTCTCTCTCTCTCTCCCCTCTCTTTCTGTTTCTTTATTTAAAAAAATGTGTGTTTGTGTGTGTGTGTGTGTGTGTGTGTGTGTGTGTGTGTGTGTGTGTTTATGCACATGCTTGAGAGTGCACACAGAGGCCATGAGAAGTTGTCAGATCCTCTGGAGCTGGAAGTCACAGGCAGTTGTGAGCTGTCTCACGTAGAAGGTAGGAACCAAGCTTGGGTCCTCTACTAGAGCAGCAAGTGTTCTTAACTGCAGAACCATCTGTCCAGCCCCACGTACAGTATTTCTGTCTGAAGTGTCTATTCTTTATTAAATGTTTATATTAATTCTAGTTGAGTAAATGCCTTTACCTGCCCCCCCCCAAGCCTTGGACTAGTTTCTATTAAAACATACATTTGGTCTTCACCCTGAAGTCTTGGCACAGGAATCCTAGAACCCCTGGCATTTACTGAGTGATAAGGGTGAGGGGAGTCTCTTTCAATATTCCTTAATCCCTGCTTGAGACAAGATCTCCCTATGTGGCTCAGGCTGACATTAAAATTCACTGTGTAGCCCCAGGCTAATCTCAAAGTCAAAGCAATCCACCTGCCTCAGCCTCATGACTGCTGGGATTACAGGCATGGACCACCTCAGCTAGCTCAAAAGCTCAATTCAACCACACCAGAGTTGATGTTAGTTATGACTCCAGGATGACTCCTGGAAGGCGGGGAGGCTGACTGCCCGAGAAGCCAACTTTCTGATTTGAGGATTAGAGCTTTTAACCCAACCCTGATCTCCAGGAAAGGGAGAGGAAGTGGAGATTGATTTAACCACCAACAGCAGGTGGCTTAATCATGCTTATGTAATGACGATTCTATAAAAGACTCTAAAACTGGGGTTCAAAGTTCAGAGAGCTTTCAGATTAGTATATCAGTGTGCCAGGATCATGCCCAAAGGTGGCACATGAAGATTCCATTCACCTCCCTTGCTCTGTTTATTTCTTCCATTCTCATAGCTGTTCTTTAGGAGATAGGTAGAGGAGTTTTCCCTGTTTCTCACCTCTCACTATGTTACTATCTAGCTCAGGCTACCCCTAGACTCCTAATCCTCCCGCCTCAGATCCCCAGTGCTGGGATTACAAGTGCCCACCACCAGAGTGGGTTCTGAGCTATGCCCTTTAGAACAAAGTGACAATAATAAGTAAGGAACTGTCCCACGTTCTATGAGCCATTCCAGCACATTACTGAGCTGGAGGAAGTGCTCTGACCGGCAGCTGGTTAGCCAGATGTGCAAGTCACAAGTGACATTAATTCTGGATACCTGTGTCATAACTATAGGATAAGATGTCTTCAGAGTTGGAGAATTGCTTTATGTGAGAGGATCTCACACATTTGTCGTCAGAAGTAATGTGCATAAAAGTTTTTTTTTCTTTTAAACTTTTTTGTGGGTGTGGGAGTTGAGACAAGGTCTCATGTAGCTCAGGATGTCATCAAACTAAGTATGTTGCCAAGGATGACCTTGCACTCCTGATCGTCCTGCCTCCACCTCTCAAGTGCTGAGATTACAGGCATACCCAACCACGTTCCTTGTCTTTTTTCTTCCTTCATCTTAACTTTTCTGCTAATCCATTTGTAACAGCCTCTCCCTAGGACAGAGATTTCCAGTTTTTGTTTCACAAGACAAAACACTCTAAAAAGGTCTCTCTGTGATTAGCATTCAAGGATCATTTCTTTGGCAAAGTTTTAGGGCCCCAAGGGTAGCCCATCAAAAGTCCTGGACTGTAGCTAGAGTTTTCCTGCCTGGCCTACAGTCAGGACAAATCTCTCTCACCTGCCAGTCCTACAGTCGCTCAGACCTGACCAAGAAAACACAGAGACTTTCATTGCTTACAAACTGTATGGCCGTGGCAGGCTTCTTGCTAACTGTTCTTACAGCTTAAATTAATCCATTTCTATAAATCTATACCTTGCCACGTGGCTCGTGGCTTACCGGCATCTTCACATGCTGTTTGTCATTGTGGCAGCTGGCAGTGTCTCTGACTCAGCCTTCCACTTCCCAGCTTTATTCTCCTCCTTGTCCCGCCTATACTTCCTGCCTGGCGACTGGCCAATCAGTGATTTATTTATTGACCAATCAGCAACACACTTGACATACAGACCATCCCACAGCACTGGACCTCAAGAGAGTGTTCCAGGCAGGCAGAGAGAAGCAACTAGCTCAAGTAATGAGGAACAGCAGGTGGAAGAGAATCAGCCCTTAGAGCATTTATTGAGAATCACCATTGATTTAGCTGAAGACACCCAAGTCTCTCTTTTTGGTCAGAATTATCTTTCCCAAATCAATGCTATGGTGCCTTTTTTTATTACCAATATGAACGGATTGGGGCTGCATCAACAGCCTCCACATTAGTGTGGCAAAATGATTCAGCAGATACCCTCCAAGCAGCAGGTCTACAGGAAACAGGCTGATGACAGAGAAATTACCATTGCCTTGAACCAGCCCGCTCCCACATAGCCAGGGCCAGGAAGCTCCTGCCTGGTCTCAGTGTCTTAGAGGCAGACTAAGGTAGAAATGTCAGTCAATTCTTTTTTTTTTTTTTTTTTTTTTTTTTGGTTTTTCGAGACAGGGTTTCTCTGTGTAGCTTTGCGCCTTTCCTGGAACTCACTTATCTCATCTGTGGACCAAAGGACAGGGAGCACTCTTTAGATTTTTTGTTTTGTTTTGTTTTTTGTTTTTTTTTGTTTTTTCAAGACAGGGTTTCTCTGTGTAGCTTTGCGCCTTTCCTGGATCTCGCTCTGTAGACCAGGCTGGCCTCGAACTCACAGAGATCCGCCTGCCTCTGCCTCCCGAGTGCTGGGATTAAAGGTGTGCGCCAACACCGCCCGGCTACTCTTTAGATTTTTAAATGATCTGTTGTTATTATTTGTGTGTGTGTGTGTGTGTGTGTGTTTGAGTGGCCAGAGAAGCTAGAAGAAAGTATTTAATCCCTTGGACTTGGAGCTGGAGTTATACCTGACCTGGGTTCTGGGAACTGAACTCAGGTCCTCTGGAAGAGCAGCAAGCATTTTTACGACTGAGCCATTTCTCTAGCCCTGGGAGCACTTATTTTATCAGGGAATACTGGACACACCCCAGGTATAGCAATGACGTTATTTTTTATTTACCTATGAGACTGAGATGAAAGGCTACCATGATTACTACATTGCACTCGTATCAGATTCCAAACATAATAATGAAACTTCCTTCTTTTCTCTAGCATCTGGGAGAAGTACTTCCTTTTGCAGAGGGCCCTCCTATGAATTACTATTCAATTCTATTAATATCCCATAGCCATGGCTCACTAGGCATGAATATACTCTGGAATATAGGCTGACTTTCCAGAGATACTGTTGCTTGTTTCTTACTCATGGCTGCTGCATGGTTTTGATTTCTATATTCTTGGACCAAAGAAAGAAGGGAGTTATATTGTGGAATATTACTTTAACTATCTAAAGATGTGTTACATTTGTTTATGTTGCAGAATATTACTTTAACTATGTAACAGTGTGTTACATTTGTTTAACTATGTAAAGATGTGTTACATTTGTTTATGCTGTGTAGCTAGAGTTTTCCTGCCTGGCCCACAGTCAGGACAAATCTCTGTCACCTGCCAGTCCCACAGCCGCTCAGACCCAACCAAGTAAACACAGAGATGTATATTACTTGCAAACTGTATGGCCGTGGCAGGCTTCTTGCTAACTGTTCTTATATCTTAAATTGATCCATTTCTATAAATCTATACCTTGCCACGTGGCTTGTGGCTTACCGGTGTCTTCACATGCTCCTTGTCATGGTGGCGGCTGGCAGTGTCTCTCCTCCCACCTTCCCTGTTCTCTTTCAATTCTCCTCTCTGTTAGTCCCGCCTATACTTCTTGCCTGGCCACTGGCCAATCAGTGTTTTATTTATTGACCAATCAGAGCATTTGACATATAGATCATCCCACAGCAATGCCACATTTGTTTAACTATGTGAAGATGTGTTGCATTTGTTTCACCTTGCCTGCCTAAGGCACCTGATTGGTCTAATAAAAAAGCTGAACAGCCAATAGCTAGGCAGTAGAGGGATAGGAGGGGCTGGCAGGCAGAAAGAATAAGTAGGAGGAGGAATCTAGGCTCACAAGAGAAGAGAATGAGGGAGAAAGAGAGAGAAATGCCCAGGGGCCAGCCAGCCAGCCGCTGCCAGACAGACAGACAAAGAAGAAGCGGGAAAAAATAGAACATACAGAATGAAGAAAAGGTAAAAAGCGCTGAGGCAAATCTAGATGAAGGGACACAGTTTAAAATAAGTTATAAGAGCTAGTGGGACAAGCATAAGATAAGGCCAAGTATTCATAATTGATATTAAGTCTCTGTGTCATTATTTGGGAGCTGGTTGGTGGCCCCAGAAAAGCCTGCTACTGAGTTAGACATGGCGGTACACTCCTATAACCTCAGGTCTCAAAGGAGGATCTTGAGTTTCAGGATAGCACCAGCCTCATGGTAATACCCTGTCTTTTTTTTTTTTTTTTTAAAAAAAGGAAACCATACAGATGGGCAGTAGAACAATAAAATTCACAGAGGCTAGGAATAGAGGATAGGAGTTGTTTAAAAGACAAAATTTGGGGGCTGGCAATATGGTGCTGCTCTTGCAGAGAAACCAAGTTCAGTTCCCAGCACCCACATGGCAGCTTATAACCACCTATAACTCCAGGGAAATCCAATGCTGTCTTCTGGACTCTGTGGACACCAGGCATGCACATGGTGCACATGCATACATGTGGGAAAACGCTCACATACATAAAAATAAATAACTGAAGGCTGGAGCAATGGCTTAGCCATTAAGAGCACTGGCTGTTCTTCCAGAGAGCCTGGATTTGGTTTCCAGCACCTACATGGTGGCTGACAACCTACTATCTATATGTCCAGTTCCAGGGGATCTGATGCCCTCTTTTGACTTCCATGGGCGACAGGCTCACATCACATGGTACACAGACACATATGCAAGCAAAACACTGATATATGTATATATATATAATAACTAACTCAAAACCCCCAACTCATAGTATACATAAAATAAAAATAACCAAAATGGTAAAGTTTATGCTTTACAAAGTTACCAAAATAAAAACCATTAGCTGAGCATAGTGGTACAAGGCTGTAATCCCAGCACTTGGGAGGCTAATGAAGTAGGGTTGCGAGTTCAAAGACAGCCTGGGCTACAAGGTGAAACTGGTTTGTTATGTTTTTTCTTGAAACAAGGTTTCTCTGTGTAGCCCTGGAAGTCCTGGATCTTGCTCTGTAGACCAGGCTGGCCTTGACCTCAAGAGATTTGCCTGCCTCTGCCTCCCGAGTGCTGGAATTAAAGACATGTGCCACCATGCCTGACTAGTGTAGTGGAACTGTTTTAATCATCACTCCCCACAAAAAAAGTAAGTGTGGCAAGTATAGATGATTTTTTTTGCTCAATCTTCAATCATTTTAAGGTGGAGAGACCATTTCTCAGCAACGCTAGCTCACGTGAAAATCATTATTTTTATTTGATTTCTGGTTAAAACTTTCAGTGTAAGAGTGGTACTCTTGGGGCTGGAGAGATGGCTCAGTGGTTAAGGGCACTGGCTGTTCTTCCAGAGGGCCTGGGTTCAATTCCCAGCACCCACATGGCAGCTCACAACTGTCTGTAACTCCATTTCCAGGGGATCTGACACCTTCATACCAATGCACATAAAATAAAAAGTTAAATAAATTCTTTAAAAAAAAAAAAAAAAAAAAGATTGGTACTCTTTAGTGTCCAGAGTTGTTGTCTCCATCTCTTAATTTATAAACACTGGGAGGGGACGGGAGACTCTGGGAGGAAGACCAAGTAGGAGGGAAATCTGGAACAGGTCATTCGGGGATAAGAAGCCGGGAAGAATAGCTTGGTTTTCAGAGCTATGTACCAAGTGTGCTCGTAGCTGGCAGGGGAGCAGGAAGACATCATCTTTGCAGGTGCACCCTGAGGGTGGTGACAGCAGCAGAGCGACACAGTGTGGGCGGTGCATCAAGGTGAGGCCAAGGTCAGGAGAAGGAAGGCAGGATTCGCTTCAGCTGAAATTTACTCAGGCTCTGTTGGTTTCCTGTGCCGCCATGTAATCCGCGCGGCCTCTCTACCGCCCTCCCCGGGCCAGTTTAGGCTTACACTCATGTTCAACCCACGAAAAAACACTAGCAGAGGTTCAACGGCCCCATTTGAGGGCTTTTTTATTGTTATGATTATTAAACATGCTAAAATCACATACAGTGGCTATTTTTGCCCTGACTCCACAGTGGGGTGGCTGAGAACTATAGGGTGTCACTTGGCTCACATGGCTCTGGGGATGACGAGAGATGGGGGTGCATTAAGAGACAGGCAGATTAGCAAAGGCCAGAGAGCCCCTCATGTAGTATTTATTAAACAATAACGTGTAGCTTCAGACATCCTGCCCTT
Organism: Peromyscus eremicus; assembly: GCF_949786415.1. Classification (NCBI taxonomy): domain Eukaryota; kingdom Metazoa; phylum Chordata; class Mammalia; order Rodentia; family Cricetidae; genus Peromyscus; species Peromyscus eremicus. The sequence goes on along the minus strand of NC_081431.1, from coordinate 23,788,694 downwards.
CTTTACTTCTTTCCTTCCTAAATGTTTCCTAGTTTTCATTTCTTAGCTTATGGCCTCTGGACCTTCTGCCGTCTCTGGCTCCTCTGGTTTCAGAATGGACAGTGAAGGAAGACTTCCCTTGCCCTCTACCTGCTTTCCTTCCTTGGATGGAATCTACTCAGCATGCACTAATCTGTTAAGCTGCTTGATTTTTTTTGTGTGTGTTGGGGGGTGCAGGTTTTTTTGAGACAAGGTCTCTCTCTATGTAGCCCCTGGCTGGCCTTGAACATAGAGAGATCCACCTGCCTCTGCCTTCCAAGTTCTGGGACTAAAGGCATGCACCACCGCACTCTGCAAGCTCCTTGATTTATGTCTGCCCAGGGGGAAGGGGCAGCTGCATCGTGGCTGACTCCTGGGAGATGAAAGGGGTGCTGCTGAAGGACCTGAAAGTGTTGCCTGAAGTCTGAATGCTGGAACGGGCACAATACGTAGACCCCACCCTCAGGCACTGCGCTCTGAAGGCTTTCCCATCCTGCCCTTAGCATTAGGGGTAGGGGAGGGTCATACCTCAAAACCTTTTGTTCTCTGCAAGGGACTGATCCACCCTTAGCCTAGTGACTACCAACTGAAGTCTTCTCATGTCCTGTGTCTCTACTACTGCGATGGCTTAAGAGAGCCTGAGAAAAGAATATATAAAGGTTAAGCTTGCCTCCAGGAGAGGCTACAGGGATAAAGGGACAAGACACATGAGAGTCAGAGCTGTGGAGGGGAGAGAGGAAGTAGAGGGGTGAAGGGAAGGCTGGCCACTCAGGAACTGGAATCCTTTTTCCTTTTCTGGAATCGCCTGAACTTGCCCTGAATTGCAAGGGCGGCCTTCTCTGTCTCTGGAGCTGTCAGGTCAATGTCGATCTCCTCCTCTTCCTCAGCCTTCTTGATGCTGCCAGCCTTCCCTGTAGACAGTTGGAGACACACCGATGAGTCAACCCAACCGATTCCAGTCCTTTCCTCCAAACCTCAAATACAGCACTTTGAGCTAGACTCTTTGAGGTCCCCCAGTCTTCTCAAGGACTACAGCTGACTGATGATTCTAAAAGTTAGGGTGCTAGGCTTAGAATTAGCATAGTAACCACAAGAGGTTTTGCTATTCTTGGATCAAATAACAAATGTCTTCTATCGTCATTTATTCCTAAATCCTGTAGTTCAGATCCTTAAAGTACACTTCCTTGCTTCAACTCTTAGTGGAGAACAGTGGCTTGGATTATCTGATAAGTTTCTTCTTATCACTCAAAAATGTTTTATGGGGCTAGAGAAATGGCTCAGTGGTTAGGAGTACTTAATGCTCTTGCAGGAGACCTGGGTTACAATCCTAGCCTACACATCTGGTGGTTCACAACCACCTATAATTCCAGTTCCAGGGGCTCTGAAGCCCTGTGGCCTCTTTGGGCACCTTCATGCATGTGGTGCACATAAACTCATACAGGCGCACACACAGAGAGAAATTTTGTTTTGTTTTGTTTTTTGAGACAGGTTATCTCTGTGTAGCTTTGCTCCTTTCCTGGAACTCACTCTGTAGCACAGGCTGGCCTTGAACTCACAGAGATCCGCCTGCCTCTGCCTCTGCCTCTGCCTCCAGAGTGCTGGGATTAAAGCGTGCACCACTACCACCCGGCTCACAGAAATTTTTTAAATAAACAAATCTTTTTAAATACACTACTTTTCCCCCCCAGAATCTGTATGTGCCCCGTGTGTGGAGGTCAGAGAACAACTTGTGAATGCCACTTCTTGAGTCCCATCATGTGTGTCCTGGAGATTGACTGAGGTCATCAGGCTTGGAAAAAAACCTACCTTTTCCCATTGAGCCATCTCGCTGGCCCCTTCTTATCATTTTACATGCCTTTCCAACCATTCAAGACTCTACTTGATAAAATGGAGAGAGAATGCCGATACAGTTACATCTTAGGAAAAAGTAGCAAGAACCTAGAGCTATGGTAACCCCTTGTTTCACTTGTCCACAGCCATATTCCTTTGACATCTGGTGTTCGGAGCTTCTAGATTTACAGTTCTGCTTGTATCATGTTGCAGCCTTCATTAGCTCTGTTAACAGCCTAGCCCAGCCTCACTTACCTTTTTCCTCAGGGTCAGATGCCTGGTTGGCTGCTGGGGGTGTTTTTGTGTTGAGCTGAAAGAAAAGAATAACAACGTGAGATATGCATGGAAGTTCTAAGGTACCAATGCCTTAGGTCTTTTATGCACATTCAAGCTTTCCATGACCAGACATATTTCCCAGATCTTTCGAAGAAGTAGGTCTTGAGATCAGATTTAAAAAAAAAATCAACATTCATTCAATAAACCCAGCATGATAGAGAATGCTTGTAATCCTAACATTTGTGAGACTGAGGCAGGAGGATTGTCATGAACTCCAGACCAAGTTTGACCACACAGCAAGCTACTTAATGAAAACTTTTTTCAAAATGAATTAAATCAATGAATATTTATTGATGTCAGAGAAATTGCAGAGGACAAAACAGATCAAGTAGCCCTGCTTTCACAGAGCTCATTCAAGGGCTATTCAGACAAGCAAAATGACGGCGGTGTAAGATGATAAAAAGTGCCAGAGAAAAAGCAAGGTAGAGAAGTGATGAGCGCTAGGTAAGGTCAGGGGAACAGGCCTTTACATAGTTGTGAGGAAAAGCCTATCAGGTCAGCTGTGGAGCCATCATCATCATCACCACCACCACCACCACCATCATCATCATCATCATCACCACCACCACCACCACCATCATCATCATCGTCATCATCATCACCACCACCACCACCACCATCATCATCATCATCACCGCCGCCGCCGCCGCCGCCGCCGCCGCCGCCGCCGTCGTCGTCGTCATCACCACCACCACCACCATCATCATCATCATCACCACCACCATCATCATCACCACCACCACCACCACCATCATCATCATCATCATCACCACCACCATCATCATCACCACCACCACCACCACCATCATCATCATCATCATCACCACCACCACCACCATCATCATCATCATCATCATCATGGAGTCCTGGGGATGGAGTCCAGGGCCTCATGCATGATAGACAAATGCTTTAACACTGAACTATATCACCAGCCCTGGGAAAGTGCACGAAAGGTGGCACCTGAGTAAGAAAGCTGTAGGAGGAAGGGTGATGAAGACGGTGGACATCCGTGACAAGACCCTGGGGTGGAAGTATGACCAACCTCTTTGAAGAACGTCGGGATCCAGGCATAGCTGAAGTGGAGAGAGGAAGAAGGAAGAATGGAGACCTAGCCATGGGTAGGAGCAGATTATGTAGGGCCTCAGGGAGACTTTCTAAGGGATTTCTTTTTACTAGAAGTAAAAGGCATTGGAGAACTCTGATTTGCACAAAAGGCACATGAAAGAGGAAGCAGAAAGCCTGTGGGGAAGGGGGGGCAGATTACTGCAGTAAACCAAGCAAAGAAGATGGTAGCTTGAATCAGAACAGTAGCAGGGCAGGGGGAAAGTGGTGAGGTTATGAGTATTATTTTCAAACTACGGCCAAGGTGATTTTAATTGGATAAGTGGTATTGTGATAAAGAGGGAGTCAAGGATGGCTCCTGAGGAGGAGAATTGGCCTGAAAAAAAAAAAAAAAAAAAAAAAAAGGAGTTCTCATTTCCTGCTACAGAGAAGACAACTAATAGTATGGGTTTTAGGGAGAGGATCAGAAAGTCTGTTTTGTTTTGTTTTTGTTTTTAAAACAATTTTGGGATATCTACTAGTTATCCAAAAGGAGATGTTTCTTGTTTGTTGTTTGCTAGCTTGTTTGACATGGGGTCTCTATGCAGACAGGGTAGCCCTTGAACTAATCCTCCTGCCTCCAGCTCTTCACCTCCCCAGTGCTGAGATGACAGGTGTGTGCCATGATGCCAGTCTCTCTAGCGTGTTTTTTGTTAGTTTTTTTTTTTTTTTTTTTATAGTAAGGGTTTATTTTGACTCACAATTAAAGAAAGGATACAGCCCATCATGTCTAAGGAGGCATGGCAGCAGGAGTATGCTGTGGGATGTATGGCAAATGTGTTGCTAATTAATCAATAAAACACTGATTGGCCGTTGGCTAGGCAGGAAGTATAGGCAGGGCAAGGAGGAGAATAAAGCTGGGAAGTGGAAGGCTGAGTCAGAGAGACACTGCCAGCCGCCACGATGAGAAACAGCATGTGAAGATGCTGGTAAGCCACGAGCCATGTGGCAAGGCATAGATTAATGGAAATGGATTAATTTGAGCTGTAGTTAGCAAGAAGCCTGCCACGGCCATACAGTTTGAAAGCAACATAAGTCTCTGTGTTTACTTGGTCGGGTCTGAGAGGCTGTGGGACTGGCAGGTGAAAGAGATTTGCCCTGACTGTGGGCCAGGCAGGAAAACTCAAGCTACAGGAGTATGAGGAGGCTGGTCATGTTGCATCCTTTCTATCATGTTTTTAAGGGATTGTTCTATTTGACAGAGATTAAACCACAGAAGAGAAAGAGGGAAAAAACACAGGGGAAAATTAGGAGAGTCTTCCATCAGTGTAAGCAGGAGAGTGGCCATTTAGACTAGGATCATAGTGGCGAAGTGATAGAGAATATCAGACTTCAAGAAGTTTCGTGGTAATAAGCTAGATTGGCAGGTGAGATTTTGAGTATAGAGAACTCTGTGAAAGAGCTTTCTCTTTAAAGACAGCAGAACTGGACAGTAGCTTGGGATGGGTATGAGGTTGTAGAAAGGTGTTTGTTAAAGTAGGAGATTTGAATGCTGATGGGAATGATTCAGTAGAGAAGGAAAAATTGATGATGGAAGAGAGAAAGGATAGTTACCAGAATGGTATCGCGAATGAGCAAGAAAAAACAGATACAGTTCATAAGTGGAAGGGTTGGCTATAGACAGGGTATTGACACAGCATTTACAGATAGGAATGAGGGCATGGGACAGTGCAAATTGGTGGCAGATGTGGTAGGAATGTACAGATGATCTCTACTGAGTGTTTCTATTTTCTCAATGAAACAAGAAGGACAATTGTCATCGGAGAGTTAAGGACAAGATGTTGTGGAATATTGCTTTAACTAGGCAAAGATGTGTTACATTTGTTTCTGCTGCATTTGTTTAATTATGTAAAGATGTGTTGCTGTTTTACCTTGCCTGCCTAAGGCTCCTGATTGGTCTAATAAAAAGCTGAACAGCCAATAGCTAGGCAGGAGAGCGCTAGGCGGGGCTGGTGGGCAGAGAGAAAAGAAGGAAGAAGGAAGAGAGCCACCAACCGGCCAGACACAGAGTAGAACATACAGAATGAAAGAAGGGTAAAAAGCCCTGAGACAAAACATAGACGAAGAGAAACAGGTTAAATTATAAGTTATAAATGATAAGTTATCTTAAGTTATAAGAGCTAATGGAACAGGTGTAAGCTAAGGCCAAGCATTCATAACTAATAATACATTTCCAGGTCATAATTTGGGAGCTGGTTGGTGGCCAAAAGAAACCTGTTGTATCAAGCAGTGTTAAAGGTTTGAGGAAAGATGAGAATGACTGACACAGTCATCTAAGTAAGTGAGTGAGTGATGTGATGTAGCAAGATTACCAGAGAGTGCAAGAGCCCTCTTGGGTTACTGACTGTGGATTTAAAGTGATGTGATGTAGCAAGATTACCAGAGAGTGAAAGAGCCCTCTTGAGGTTACTGACTGTGGATTTAAAGTGAAACCAACCAAGATACTGTCTCTGTCTTCCAGGGTAAGTGTCTTAGTTAGGGTCTGTATTATTGTAATAAACACCACGAGCAAAAGCAACCCAGGGAAGGAAGGGTTTATTTCAGCTTAAAGTTCCACATCACAGTCCATCACTGAAGACAGTCTGGGCAGGAACTCAAGGCAGAAACCTGGAGGCAGGCACTGAGGCAGAGACCATGGAGGAATGCTGCTTAGTGGCTTGCCCAGCCTCCCTTCTTATAGTACCCTGGACCACCAGCCGAGAGGTGGCACCACCCACAGTAACTGTGGAGGCGGGCTTTGAGGTCTCATATATGCTCAAGCCACGCCCAGTGAGATAGTTCACTTCCTGTTGCCTTTGGGTCAAGATGTAGAATTCTCCAGCACCATGTCTGCCTGCATGCCACCATACTCCCAGCCACCATGCTTGCCACCATGATGATAACGGACTAAACCTCTGAAACTGTAAGGGAACCACCTCAATTAAATGGTTTCCTTTATAAGAGTTCCATGGTCATGGTGTTTCTTCACTGCAATAGAAACCCTAACCAAGGCAGTGCTTTATCACACAGCAGTAGAAAGCCTAACTATGAGACTGTATTAGTTACTTTTTTGTTGCTGTTATAAGACTCTGACTAAGGCAAGTTATAAAAGGAAGCATTTAATAGAGCTTATGGTTCCCGAGCATTAGAGTCCATGATGGCAGGGTGAAGCCATGGCAGCAGGAACAGCTCAGAGCTCACATCTCAAACCAAACCACAAGCAGGAGGCAGAGACACTAGGAATGGCTAAGTCTTTTGAAACCTCAAAGCCATCCCCAGTGGCAAACCTCCTCCAGGCCACACCTCCTAGTCCTTTCCAAACAGTTCTACCATTCATAGCCAAGTATCAAACATAAGAGCCTCTGGGCTCTTATTTCATTCTCAAACCACACAAATCCCCAGATGGTGGCGCTGTCTGTCTGGGGGAGATTCATGAAGTGTGGCCTTGTTGAGGGGAGTGTGTTTCTGGAAGCAGGCTGATTTTGAGCATTTAAAGATTTAACACCATTTTCTAGTTCATTCTCTCTGATTTAAAATGGGAGCCCTGAGCCTCTCTGCCCTCAGCATCCAGTTCCTAACACCTGCTGCCTCCACTCCACTATCAGAGACTCTAACCCTCTGAGACCGTACGCCCAAATAAACTTTCTTCCGTAAGCTGCCTTGGTCAAGGTGTTTTATCACAGCAATGGGAAAATGACTAACACGGGCTTTTTCCTTCTCAAGTCAGCTGATCTTGAGCCGAATTCTCTAAGCAAGATGTGTGTCAGGGCTGAAGCACACAGGCTGCCATGTTCCCTACAATTGCCAGCTTCCCTCTTTCCTGAGCCTGCCCTGGCCTCGAAATAGAGCAGTGGCTGTGATCTGGCTCCCCAGGGGTTCCCAGCTCCATCTGAGTTATATTTATGAAAGGTCATAACCTAAGATCAAGAGTTTCCACTGGAGAGGCCAGGAAGGAGTACTGTAAGGCCCCCACCGCTCACAACACCCCGTGAACTCTCCCTCACACCATCCGTTGAAAAGTGCTAGAGGTTCTTCTCCTGCCTCTCTACTCTTTCTAGCCAGTTCTCAAAATAGCCACTGTGGGCACTGCATTTCTAGATTTAGCTGTTTGTGACTTGTTGGGGGTGGGGACAGTTGGACTAGCCTCTGTACCGTACTCAGTTGCTCACTGGTCCCTGTCCTGCTTCAAATGCTCTGGGTTGTTTTCTTGAAAGTCATCAATTTTAGAAGAATCAGGGTGATCTGGTACATGTATAGGCAGGCATCAGACCATCCATATTTCAAGTTCATCCGGTGCTCTTTAAGAAAACCTCTTACAAACACTCAGATCTCCAAACGTCAACTCAAGAGCTGCAACAGATCTGCTGTGTCTCAGCCTCTTCTTAGCCACTCATTCGAGGCAGGTGTGGTTCACAAACCTCTCAGGTGGTATTCTCCTGCTTTCTGGTCAGAAATAGCAATGGTAAAGTGGTCCAGCAAAGCCTTTCTTCTCCTTACAGGATCCAACTAGGAGAGCTGACAGAAATCAAGGACTTGGGAATGTTACCTTACCTTGTTATTTATTATCACATAAATAATACTACAAATCTGTTACTTTTGTATGCACATTAAAAACACTAACATGCTGAGTTACTCTAATAGCTCCATACAATAGGTATTGTTATTTCTCATTTTTTAAACCAGGAACTGAGGTCAAGAGTGGTTAATTTTTTGGCCTAAGGTTATAGAGTTAAGTCACAAGGTCATAATTTAAAGCCAGAAAGGCAGTTTAACCTCTTAAAAGAGTCCAGGCTCTTCTTTTTTCTTTTCTATTATCAGCTTGATACAGTACAAATTCTTATCCTAATAGTGAAATGTTTCACTGAGGCTTGCCCAGTGATTGAGTAAAACCAAAACTTATTATAAGCCACAGTCATCCTAGGGTGACCCTGCTATGTAGCCTCCCTGGTTCTGTGGGTTGCAGTCTGACTGTTCTTTGCTTTATATCTAGTATCCACTTATGAGTGAGTACATACCGTGTTTGTCCTTCTGGGTTTGGGTTACCTCGCTCAGGATGATATTTTCTAGTTCCATCCATTTGCCTGCAAATTTCATGCTGTCATTGTTTTTCTCTGCTGAGCAATACTCCACGGTGTATATGTACCACATTTTCTTAATCCATTCTTCAGTTGACAGGCATCTAGGTTGTTTCCATGTTCTGGCTATTGCAAATAGTGCTGCTATGAACATAGTTGAGCATGTATCTTTGTGGTATGATTGAGCATTCCTTGGGTATATGCCCAAGAGTAGTATGGCTGGGTCTTGAGGTAGATTGATTCCCAATTTTCTGAGAAACCACCATACTGATTTCCACAGTGGTTGTACAAGTTTGCATTACCATGAACAGTGGAGGAGTGTTCCCTTTGCTCCGCATCCTCTCCAACATAGACTGTCATTAGTGTTTTTGATCATACAGGCTCTTTTTTTTTTTTTGTTTGTTTGTTTGTTCTTTGTTTTTTGAGTCAGGGTTTCTCTGGGTAACAGCTCTGACTGTCCTAGAACTCGCTTTGTAGACCTTGCTGGCTTAGAACTCACAGAGATCCACCTGCCTCTGCCTCCTCGAGTGCTGGGATTCAAGGTGTGCACCACCACTGCCCAGCTAGAGTCCAGGCTCTTGAACATTATGTTATATGATATCTAGTTTGACAACTAAAGTGTGCATGTGTGTGCACACACATCCACTCACATTCACCCACATGCACTTACGGGAGAACTCTAATGTGAAGGCCTTGACTCTGCAAGTCATCCCATAGAGCACAGCAATCCCCAGGTAGGAAGGAAGACCTCAGGAATAATGATTTAATTCTACACCCGCAGTTAAGCAGTGGAATCCAAAGTCTAGTTTCTCAATCCACATCCAAAACACCTTCTTCACATATGCTCCACAGGGAGCCTTGGGGAGCTGGGACCTGACTTCTCATGCTGGTGCAATCTTCCATGCTCTGTGAGGACTTTATCCCAGACCATGCGTCCTCACTCAGATTCCTCCTGTGCTTGTTGATCTGACCATCCAGCTTGTTTCCCGATGCTTGCTCTGTGGGCCTCTTGCCACACCAAACTGATCTCCAGGGACTAGTCATAGTCTTCACCCACAGGGCCAGATCCTGGCCCTTCAGAGTCTGAGAATTACATGTGCAAGATCATCCCACTCTTTTCCATAGCAAATGACTCCCTTGCTTACATTCAAAACTATTATTCCAGTCCTAGCGAGCTTGGAGCTGGGTTCAGTTCAGTGTCATTGCCCACACAGGACTAATTGTTTCGCACGTCTCAGTACCAAACACTAATTAGCAACTGTGAAGCCCATCAACTCTGGCTTTCCCTAGAGAGCCTTAGTTTCTTTCCTTGCCTACCTTCTTGTATTCCTTTCCTCTACTCTCTCCTCTGGGCCTGATGTATTCCAACAATGTTCCATTCCATCATCTTGGCAGGAGGTGCCAATTCCCCATGAGTATTCTTTTGTTTTCTCTGCAGCTCAAAGTTGTGGACTCTACCCTTCCCATGGGGTGGGGTGGGGTGGGGTTAAAGGCCTGCTGGGTTAGGGAACTTTTTTCTTTAGGCTTTAAGATGCAGATCGGGACCCTTTTCTTTCTCTAGTAATTCCCTCCAAAAAGTTGTCTACCCTTTTCAGTTCTTCCAATTGCAGTACAGGAAAACATCCTATACTCGTCTGTCTCCACCTTCCCAGAACCTTTATCAGCATCCAGATGAGGTCCTGTCCTGTCTGAGCTCCCAGTCTCATCCCCTCTCTGTTTTCTAGGAATCAGGACAATCAGTTCCTTTTTCTCTCAAACATAAACACCCCGCTTTTTCTCTCTGCCTCCCCCCTCCCCCCTTTTGATGTGAATTCCTTTTCCGAGTACCATTAGAATGAAAAGAAGCAGGGTGGGCCTGGGACCAAGGTCTGAGGAACAAATAATATTAAAAGGATAGGGAAGGTCATTACGGTAAGAGAAATAAACCAGACTCAGAAAGACAAACAGCAGGTTTTCTCTCTTCTGCAGACTCTAGGTGGGAGGGGGTGGGAGTCTTGGGCACATGAGCAAGACGAAAATAGTAAGGGGACCAAGAGATCTTAAGAAAGAGGAGAAAATGATGGAATACATGGGACATGAAAGCAGAAGGGGAGACTCTGGGGCAGGAAGGAGAGGAGGGATCTTCTTTTCAGCCAACAGTAAGGGAACAATTGGACAGTCATTGGCAAAGCCAAACAAAAGAAGCCCACCCCAAACTATACCTTGTACCTTACAGAAAGTAACTACAAAACCTAAACAGTGAAGGCAGAGGCAGGAAGTGTGATGCAAGTTTGAGATCAGCTTGGTCTGTCTACACAGCACTGCCGGCCTTCCAGCACTACATAGAAATCCTGTCCCAAAGCTGAGTGCGGTGGCGGGCGCAAGCCCTTTATCCCGGCACTCAGGAGGCAGAGGCAGGTGGATCTCTGAGAGTTTGAGTCCAGCCTGGTCTACAGGGTGAATTCTAGGACAGTCAGGGCTGTTCCATAGAGAAACTCCGTCTTGAAAAACCAAAAAGAGAGAAAGAAATCCTGCCTCAATAAGACAGCAGCAGCTACAACTAAGTGTAAATTTTCAGACAAGCACAGCGGGAAGTTTTTGCAACCTTAGGATATAAAAAAATTTTTTTAGATACACCCAAAGCAAAACTCATGGAAAAACATTATAAACTGAATTTTTGCTAAGAGAAAAAAGGGACAAGCTACAGACAGAAAGAAAATATTTACAAATCACATATCTGATAAAGAACTTGTATTCAGAAACTTTTTTGTTGTTTGGTTTGGGGTTTGTTGTTTTTTTTAAACATGGTCTTACACTGTGTAGCTTGGGCTGACCTAGAATTCACTACGTGGCCCTGGATTATATCAAACTCATGGCAATCCTCCTTAACCTTTTAAGTGCTGGAATTACAGGCATCATTCACCACAGAACAGGTTTTAAAACAAATTTTTTAAAAAATGTTTTATGAGGGCTAGAGAGATGACTCAGGGGTTAGGAGCACTTGCTGCTGTGACAGAGGAACAAGTTCAGTTCCCAGGACGCACATGCGGGCTCACAACCATCTGTAACTCAGATCGAGTGCCTCCTGGCTTTCTCAGGCACCAGGCAAGCTCACGGTTCACTGGCTCACACGCAAGCAAAACCCTTCTACACATATGAAAATCAGTCTTAAAGGGGGTGGGGGAGGTTGGAGAGATTGCTCAGTGGTTAGGAGTATTGCTGCAGGCAGGTGCCTGGGAGCATGCTTTTAATCTCAGCTTTCAGGAGGCAGAGGCAGGCATATCTCTGTGAGTTCAAGGCCAGCCTGGTCTACATAGTGAGTTCCAGGACAATCAGAGCTACATAATAGAGCAACCTTTCTTTAAGGGAAAAAAAAGAAAGAAAGAGAGAAAAAGAGAAAGAAAGAAAGAAAGAAAAAGAAAGAAAGAAAGAAAGAAAGAAACAAACAAACAAACAAACAAACAAAGAAACAAAGAAAAAAAAAGAAAAAAAAGAACAGCACTTGCCGCCAATTCCTGGGACACCCACCCCACCCCTAGGAAAAATTTAAAAAACCAAGAATAAAAACAAACAAATAACCCCAAAGATAATTGTGTCCACGCATGGAACAGCATGCCTATAATCTCAGCACTGGAGAGCACTGGGGAGGCTGAGTTAAGAAGATCGTGAGTTCGAAGCCAACATGGGCTATGTAATGAAACCCTGTCTTTTTTTTTTTTTTTTTTTTTTTTTTTTTTGGTTTTTCTTGAACTCACAGAGATCCACCTGGCTCTGCCTCCCGAGTGCTGGGATTAAAGGCGTGCGCCACCATCGCCCGGCTCAAAACTATGTCTTTTGAAAAAAAAAAAAGAAATAAAACACAAAAAGAAAAAGAAAAACACAATCCAAAAATAATTGTATGACTCAGCACTGTCTTGGCAAAGCACCTAAGGACCGTCCACGTAACAGCAGCTCAGCTGCTCCTTCCCGGCTGCCACTACTGGGGAGCAGGTACCCCAGAACTCAGTGTTACACAGGACCGACTCACCCTGCCCCCTCCCCTGTTTCTTTTCTTCCCTTGTCACTTTCCCCTTTAGTGGTGTTACCACAGCAACCATGCTCCCCAGAAGAGGAAGACAGTGTAGCCCTCCACCCTTTTCCAAACAGCAAGTAAAAGCAGTTTGGGGAAGGGTAAAGTATTCGGCTTTCTCCATACTCTTCACTTTAAAGAGGGATCGCAGATGGCTAATGGCAGCAATCACCAGAAGCGAGGATCGTTTCATTGTACCTAGGCCAACTGCATCCTGCATTTACAGGACATGACTTGGGTGCTGTGCAGATGAAAACACAAATTCTGCTGCTGCTGCAATCACGGAGCTTCGATGAACAGCCATGGATACCCACAGTTCGGTCTCTGTAGACCAGGGCAGAGAAACCTAAAAAGACCTTGAAGCCAAAAAATAATTCTAAATTATGGGCTTTAAAAGAGCCCCACCTTTTGTCTTTGTGTTATCATGAATCTGAGACTTCACAAACTCCACTTTCAGGAAGTAAAGGGGAACACAAATTAGTGGATATTTTAAAGGGGGGCACGAGTTGGTGGATATTTTTCCAGGTGGTGACACCCTCCATGGGGGTGTTTCTATGAATGCTGAAGTGCTCTCCCCCGGTATTAAATGAAAGTCACTGCTAAAGACCCTTACAGAAGCCTCTGGAATCCCGTGCCCCTGCACGCCCCTGGACTGCTGTTTTTGGAGTACTGCTGGAACTGTTTCAACTCTTTCCCTGCAGCTACCAGCTGCGGTCCTCCCAGCTTCAGAAAGACTTGCTCAAGGTCACCCTCAAGATAACAACAGAAAAAGAACCAGGAACCTTTACTCTAATTTCTTCAGACGCACATTCCTCTCCTGATCCAGGAAATATATAGGCCAGAAGCCTGACAGCTCAGATGCCCATTACCTCAAGAGGAGACCCTCAACAGCCCCAGTGCCCTGGCTTGCCCCTCTCCCCTCAGACACCCCACTGTTTCCTGGAATAGCAGTACCCCCCACTAGATTCAGGGGCAGAATCCCTTGCCCATGCCAGCTCATGGTATGCAGTGAGTCAACAGCCCCTGCCCATTCCTCCCAGCCCGGGCTGCCACAGTTTAATGAGTGGTTATTTGTGGCACTCTGCACACAGCTTGGAGCTGTGCCTTTACCCCATACTGAGGAGCAGGGGACGGGGAGAGAGAGAGTAAAGCCAAAACTTCATTTATTACTATAATCTTCAATGTGCATCCCACCCATGGCGCTAACGTTCTAAAATAAACGTATTAATCCCCCCCACAGCCTACAAAGCAAACACTCAGCTGGAGGGCTTTGTGTGGGAGGGAGGCAGCACTGGGCACAATAGAGTGGTAAATGGCACCGCTTTCCCCTGGGTGGAGGTTGGGGACCAGGTGAGAGAGCCTTCAGGAGTCACCCAGTGGGAAGCAGAAGTCAAGCTTCAGAGTTGATGAGGGTAGCTCACCCCTGTGGTAGCTCACCCCTGTGGTAGCTCACCCCTGTGGCAGCTCACCCCTGTGGTAGCTCACCCCTGTGGCAGCTCACCCCTGTAGCATCAGGAGTCAGGAGGCTGAGCCAGGAGGATCTCTGAGTTTGAGGCTAGCCTGAGTCAGTGAGCTCTAGGCCAGCCTGGGCTATCAATGCAGGAAGGGAGGGAGGGAGTGAAGGAGGGAGGGAGGGAGGGAGGGAGGAAGCAAGCTAGGCTTGGGTAAGCCTGATCAGTGAGAAGAAGGTCTGAGTTCATTGTTTGGCTTTTTTGTTGCTGTTTTAGGATTTCCTATTGTTTCAGTGTTTTGAGACAGGGTCTCCTGTAGCTCAGGCTACAGTTTTGGACTCTATATTCACTGAACTCCTGATCTTCTTGATCTCGTCCCCTAAGTACTAGGATTACAGGTACACACCACCACACCTAACCATAAAGTCTAGGCTCCTGGGACTTTTTTAAGGACACTTTGAAGAAATGCAGATTTTGTGCAAAAAAGGAGGAGGGGCATTGATGTTTTATTTGTTTACTCTTTCTCATTCTTTCTCATTCTCAGTCTCTCTCTCCCTCTCCATAAATTCTCATGTAACACAGCCAGGCCTCCAACTCACTACCTGGGGAGGCCCTTTTCCACCTTCTGATCCCCCTGCCTCTGACTCCTGAGTGCTAGGATTACAGGATCCTGTTTTATGTGGAACTGGGGAGCAAACTCGGTTTTGTCCACGCTAGGCAAGCAACCTACCACCTGAGCTACAGCTTAGCCTTTGTTCGTTCAGTCGTTTATTTTTTGATGCAGGATCTCCCTTCATACCTGAGATTGGCCTTGAACTGGCTACGCAGCCCAGGGAGCTTCAAACTCATCATCCTCCTGCTTCCTCCTCCTGGATACTAGGATTACAGATGTGTACCATCACCAAGTAGTTATGAATGAGCTTCTGATTTAGTTTACAGTGAGTGTGTGTGTGTTGTGTGTGTGTATGTATGTATGTGTGAGTGTGAGTGAGTGTGTGTGTGTATGTATGTGTGAGTGTGAGTGAGTGTGTGTGCATGTGTGTGTGAGTGTGTGTGTGCGTGTGCATGTGCGTGCGTGCGTGCGTGCGTGTGTGTATTATGCATGTGGTAGGTATATGTATACATGTGAGTCTGTGCACGTGGTAGTGGGAGTACAACTTCAAACATCATTCTTCAGGAGCTGTCCACCTACTTTTTTGAGACAGGATGTGCCACTGGCCTCAAGCTGAGCTGACTGGCCAGCAAGGCTCAGGGATCCACTTATGTCTGCCTTCTCAACACTGAGATTACAAGTGTACACACCACTGCACAAGCTGTTTGCTGGGGTTTTTGTTGTTGTTGTTTTGTTTGTTTTTTTTGTTTTTGGATTTTTTTTCTCATGTTGGTCATAGGCAAACACTTCACTAACTCAGCAATCTCCCCATTACCTCCATCCTTAGCTCTTTCTTGCAGCTTATTCAAGCCATTTTGAGGATCAGGTATGCACACGGCATCCTGGAATCCCAAGAAGTGTTCATCACTTACCATCCCAGTTAATAATCCTTTCCCCCCTGTCCTGCCTTTCTCCTCCCAAAGCCTGTGTACTCCTTGCTTGGAAGCCAATTTATCAAATGAAGGAAAACTGAACATCCAGAGCCTATTCAGTTGTCAGATATGCCAACTTTACATGGATCTGAGCTTTCCCACACTGGATCCTCCAAGACAAATAGAATTGACAGGGATGTAGTTATAGTTCAGTGGCAGAGTGCTTATCTAATATGAAAAATGCCCATCGTCAAAAGAAAGGGAAAATTAAGAGAGCTGCTATTATAGTAGTACACTTTCAGAAAGAAAAACTCTCCTTCTCATCCTTGATGCTCTACAATTACGGAAAAACTAAGAACCTAGGAAAAGAAAGCCTCCCCCAGAAAGTGGCAGTATCTGAGAAGGATCAGGAGATGTGGCCTTGTTGGAAGAAGATTGTCACTGGGGGTGGGCTTTGAGGTTTCAAAAAGCCAGCAAGGTGTGCTCTCTGTCCCTGTCTCTGTCTCTGTCTCTGTCTGCCTATGGATCAGGATGTAGCTCTCAGTTACTGCTCTAGCATCTGCCTGCGTGCCACCATGCTGTCTACCATGATGATAATGGACTAAACCTCTGAAACTGTGAGACCTCGATTAAATGTTTTTCTCTTATAAAAATTGCAATAGGGGGCTGGAGAGATGGCTCAGGGGTTAAGAGCACTGACTGCTCTTCCAGAGGTCCCGAGTTCAATTCCCAGCAACCACATGGTGGCTCACAACCATCTGTAATGAGATCTGGCGCCCTCTTCCGGCCTGCAGTCATACATGTTGTATACATAATAAATAAATAAATATTTAAAAAAAATTGTAATAGAACAGTGAC